>NC_140184.1:30374746-30482246 GCF_963971535.1 Notolepis coatsorum
GGAAAACACAATTTTAAAAATCTGTTGTTTTAATCAGCTAATTGATTAGTCAACAACGTCCTATGATTTGCCTATTAGTTGACTATGAATGTTTTTAGTTGAGGACAGACATACTGATTTCCATTACTTGAATTGTCTAATCATAACTGACCTGCTCAACCGATCAACTCGGTACTAGTTAGTTGATTTCTTTTATTGAATGGCGTGTCACCTTTTGTACGGTGTGGCCAGGCAGTTTGGTGCAGGGTCCAAACACCGGCCCGTGGTCCTTCACCGTCAGGTGCTCCAGCTTGGACCTCATAGCCTGCTCCTCCTCTGACACCATACGGAACGTTCCAGTCTGCGAAAAGACAGAAGCTACGTGGATACTTAACACCTGGTTATTGTGGAGGTATGGCTCTTTAAATACATACAAATAATAGTTATATATTCGTACTGGCATCGCGTCCCGCTCTTAAGCCATACCGAGATATACCTCATCTCATGTACCTAGTGTACTCCATCAACGAATAAACCAAATACACCCAGCACCTGCCAGGCCCCGCCCCTACTGCCGTACTCTATAGTACTGGGCGTGGCCACCACTCACTCTTCCTCTATTTTCGTTTCCATCATAGCGGATGCATGACACCCTATGCAACTAGTTGTTATGAAAAGTTTAGATAATATTGAGTGCTTACGGAGATTTGCTTACCCCTGGAATCTTCTGGGTATGTTCCAACGACACGTCGGGTTTATTCTGATGTTCCCTCGTCTTGTGGCAGCAGATCGAGGGACAGCGTGCAAGGTTGGCTATCGAGCCGGCTCGCACACAGGTAGGCCCTGTGTCATCAGGCATTGATGCTAGTGTTAGTAATGCTGGTTTGTTTTGTTACACAACCGAGTTGTGTGTCGGCGCCAGGGGCGGGATGGTATTCCCTCCTCTCAACCTTTCATGCTGACGGTCAATCGGTGTCTACTGGGGGAGTAGTGCGGGGGGGGCTTTGTTTACCTTCATGGGTAAATGGGCTGAGGTCTAGGGCTGGTGTGCTGTTGTGAATATTATGAATGAATGCGGGACTGGTTCTCTCTGGTCCGCCTCCCCTTAACGTTGTGTGCATGGGCTTGCCCATTCTACAGTATGTTCGTGGTGTTAGTTCATTTATTCATTAACCCCTTCATGGTGCACACCACAGTGGAGGTTGCTGGTTGCAACCACCACTGGTGCTCCGTGTTAGCATCAGTCCTTTGCTTTTGACATGTTGAAACAGTGCCCCGCCCGGCCGACGCCATGAGGTGGGCCAGCCCGGCGAGTGGCTGGTGGGCTGCTAAAGCCGGTACCGCCACGGTATGGAATTGGCAGCGATTAGTAACTGTGTTCGAATTGCTGTTTTTTCTATCAAAAAATGGTGTCTGGTGGCGGGGCCTTGAGGGCCAGCCGACGTCGACACATCGCGCGAGGTTGTTGACGTTATTAGCTTTGACCTAGCCGCAAGCTATAACCGCTCAGGGCTCCCCTCTCCGCAGAGGATTTTGGTCTTCCGCTGGAGCACGGGCGGTATTTGTCCTAGGCCCCACACCGCCTCACACCGCGCAGCCAGAAGAAGAGAGAGCACGGCCTCGTCAGCGGCGATGACGAGGCCCTCGACAGGTGGCCATGTTTTCCCCCGCCAGAGGTATCCTGGGCATTGAATCGACAGGTGTCCACAAGGCCGACACCCTTGGCGGCCGAGGGATCGGCCATGTTGGATGGGCTCGGCTTGGAATATACAAGCCGTCGCCGTCCTGCCGGCGTGTACCACTTCCGCAACGGATTTGATTTCCGGGGTTGGCCTGATTGGCCACTAAGCCCACGTGACCCTACGCTGGCCCGCCCCCCTTACCCCGCTTACGCCTGAGAGTCACACACCAGCTAGCGGCAGCCAGAGAGCCTTGCTACTACTAGCCGAGTGATGAATAAAGCTCTATCTGTTTCACCTAACAGCACTATTGCTCCCTGATCATAGCCATCCATCTCTAAAGCTAACCACTATTTGTAAAAGCCACAACCACGTTACCATATGTAATAATGTAAATCATTGTGTCGTTGTACATATTGTGTACACCGTTAGAAGCTAACGCAGCTTAGCCTGGTAGCTATTGTTGTGCTAACAACATCCGATGTAGAAGGCATAGACACATGTCGCTTGTTGGCCGGCATGAGTGCCCGATTTGGGGTGGTTCTCTCCTCTTTGTGTGCCTTTGTCCTTGCAGGTGTTTTGCCGGGGGAGCTTGTGGACGCGACAATAGTGGTGGTTGTAGGGTGTTTGAGCTTGTAGCCTACCTGTTGAACACTGTCAGGTGGGGGTCTGGTTCTCCTCCATAGACCTGTAGGATGCGTGTTCGCATCCCCGATCTTCCGTCCTAGGGCTTATCTACGCTTCCTTACAGGGTTAGCGTAGGAGTACCAGGGGCTGCCGTTTGGCTTTGCTCTGGCTCCCCGCATCTTCACTGGGGCCTCTGCGTCGTCAGGGCTTACGAAGTGTATTCTGCCCTGCCAACGTTCTGGTCCTTGGCGGTCAAGGTGGATCGTCAGGTCTCATGCCAGGCAGGGTTCCTACCAGCCTGGGGTTGCTGTAGACTGGAAGTAGAGTACTCCTCTTCCCAGTCAACGGGTGGAGCGCTATGGGCATCCCTCTCAGAGCGTGTTGCGACACGCTCTGGAGGTTCCGTCCTAGGATGGTTACGGCGCTGTCCGTGATACGCCTGCTCGGTATGAAGGCATCTGCTCATTCCGTGGTCCCTCTTGGCCTCCTCTTCACCCCAGGAGGAGGTTACGGAGGTGGTTCTTTTCCAGTATGGAAATAGACCCGGTGAGAGGCAAGTCAGGACGGACAATACGACGTCAGTGTCGTATATCGACAGACAGGGAGGAGTACGCTCCCCCCGTCTGCACCGGGCGGCGGGCGGCTGGCTATGGGCGTTCTCCATCTGCGCGGCCTGAGGGCTCTCCACATCCCCGGCAGGACATAGTCAGGCAGGTCTGGGACCAATGCCGTGCCGCCTGGGATTCTTTCCCCCATACATCTGTTAGGTCAGTTGTTGGGACGGGTACGTTGAGGAGCGCAGGTCCTTGATCCTGATTGCGCCGGACCGGGGCGCAGCTGTGTGGTTCCCGGTCCTGATCCAGCTCTTGGTATCCCATCATGGCCTGTTCCTTGGTCATCGCGGGCCCTCTCTCAAGCGCACGGGTCTCTGTGTTAGTTCCCTGTGCTGGGCCAGCTGCTGGTGGGTTGGCTGGTGAGAGGGTGAGTCTGGAGAGGATGGATCCTTCTGTGGTTGGTACCATCCGGAACGCGCATGCTCCTTCCACTATCGCGGGTTACGCGGGTAAGTGGCGTATTTTCCAAGACCGGGGGTTCTGTCTCCCAGGCGGTTCTGAGGTCTGTGGCCTCTCCTGCTTCCCGTCCTTGGTGGGGTAGCAGGGGTGTGTGGGTGTGGGCCACAATGTGTTGTGTCACACGTGGTTCCGCCTGTGCTGTGTGTTCAAGAGGTTCTAGTTCCCTCTTGCTCGCACTCGGGTGGAGTTGACTGCGCCCCCTCTTCATTAGGAAGGATGGGGTGATGGGACTCTCCTCCCCCCTGATGTGGGCTTACGGGTCCTCAGGGGGTGCATTTGTCGGGCCTCGCTTCCGCTCTACCCCATATCTCGGTATGGCTTAAGAGCGGGACGCGATGCCAGTACGAATATATAACGACCGGTTATGTATATAACCTAGTTATATGAGTACTGGCTAAGCGTCCCGCTCTTAGCGTGCCCTGAGTTCCCTTGGGGAAACTTTTCTTTGGAAATGATTTTTTCCGAGGAAGAGTGAGTGGTGGCCACGCCCAGTACTATATAGTACGGCAGTAGGGGCGGGGCCTGGCAGGTGCTGGGTGTATTTGGTTTATTCGTTGATGGAGTACACTAGGTACAAGAGATGAGGTATATCTCGATATGGCTTAAGAGCGGGACGCTTAGCCAGTACTCATATAACTAGGTTATATACATAACCTGTCGTTAATACACACACACACACACACACACACACACACACACACACACACACACACACACACACACACACACACACACACCTACACACACACCTACACACACACACACACACACACACACACACACACACACACACACACACACACACACACACACACACACACACACACACACACACACACACACACACACACTAATCCCTTGCATGCAACCCATCTCAGGACTCACCCCAAACGACCAGACCAGTGAGTGGCCAGTTAATCTGTTTCACATGATTACAGAAAGCCTAAAGCCACTTCTTAAAAACAGCGTCCATCCTAGAGCAACATCTACTGCCCACCACCACCACCATAACAGCATTAATCATCATCACACTGTGACATTCAAACGCCCCTGAGATCTGGAGCTTCTTGGAGCTAGACACTGATGAGTTGCCACACAGACACAGTAGACATACTGGCACTCAAGCAAGTGCTCCCTTAAACGGTTGCAAAGTAAACTTACAGCAGCCATGGTAGCAGGTCTCACCGCAGTTTCTCTGACACTGTGAACAGAGAGGAGTTGGCATGAAAACATCAAAGCTATTTGTAACAGGATGGTCGGAACGCCTTCAGATCTGCAATCACGATAGCTTAATTAATTGCCATGGAAACAAAAGCAAAGTTTGTTAGGGAAAGGGCAGTGGGGGGTAACCTTGTTGTATCTTGTCTGTTCAACAGACCTTACTGCATTAGAAGTAGTCTGGTGGAAAGAATGTGAACTTTCTCTATGCTGTGACTTTACAACTTGAACAAACCAGAGTGGTTTCAGCAGAGCACACATCCTCTAGAAGCCTGCTGTTATGGAACATGTGGAACATACTACACATCATTATTCAGTACAGGCACATGTGCTGATCAGCAACACTAATAACGTGATCTCTAATGAACCTGTACATCACACATCACTGACCCTCTGAATGAACACAGTTGCATTTTAGTTCATTTGATCATTTCTTTCATCACTAGTAGCCTATAGCAAAATTATCAGAATCCTAGTGGTTAATAATGCAGTGACATGTTTAATCAATCAGTCATCAATTCAACCATCCTCTGGTTCTTGGATTAGTCTCAGTAAAAACAACCATCTCTGTAATACATACACAAATAAAATATTCATTAAGCTACCATTACCACTTGTAATGTGAGTACTCTTAACTTGTTCCTCAGAAATCACCCCATGCCCTTGATATTGTATTGTCCTGAATGTGCACATCTTACAGTAAAAAAAGATAATACAGCTGTATTTAAAATAATAATAAAATGACAATACGTGGTTACTGGATTTGGTGACACCAGAGTATCACACCTTCTGCCATTGCTGCAATATGAGACTCCTGTCTAGCATTATGATCCAATGAAAGGTAGAGGTGGTAAATATTAAATGTGTCACAACTAATTGCAGCAATTAACGTTTAGAATAAAACATTTAAATTTTTATATATAATAATTTAAATGTAATACGTATTATATGCTAATTATCTCCCAAACAAGCTACAGAGAGCTGGAGATGCAGATCAGAGAGCTGAGCTTACCTTGGCAGGCACTGGGAGCTGGACTGGCAGAGATGGGGAGAGTCAGAGAAAGAGAGTTGGTGGAGGAGGAGAGGGCATGTGGATGAGAGGAAGAGGAGGAGAGAGCCGTGTGAGGGGAGGAGGGTTTCATAGAAGGGATTAAACTGGCACACTGTATTACTACGAGTGGCTAATCTACATAATGTAAACAACAGAGGGGAAGGGGTAGGAGAGAGGATGTGTAGAATTATTTTGTGTAACAATGGGTTATATGAAAAACCATGGTCAAATTGCAGGGCCGGCCTGACATCAACCCCTCTGTCAGCAACTAGATACTAGACTTCCTAACGAACAGACCTCAGTTTGTTAGGATAGACAATCTCACCTCATCCACCCTCACCCTGAACACCGGCATCCCGCAAGGCTGCGTGCTGAGCCCCTTCCTCTACTCCCTCTTCACCCACGACTGCACTCCTATACATGGCACCAACGGTGGTGGGCCTCATAAAAAATAACTGCCTATAGGGAGGAGGTCCAGCACCTGGTGGCATGGTGCGCCGACAACAACAACCTGGCCCTCAACACCAAGAAAACCAAGGAGCTCATCGTGGACTTCAGGAAGACTAGAGCCAGCACGCACGCCCCTGTCAACATCAATGAGACAACGGTTGAGCGTGTCTCCAGCTTCAAATTCCTGGGAGTCCACATCTCTGAGGACCTCTCTTGCGCCTCTTCCTGAGGAGACTGAGGAAAGCCCAGAATCTGAAGTCTCCTCAGATTCTGGTGAACGTTTACTGGTGCGCCATATAGAAAGCATACTCACCAACCGCAATTGCACTGCCTCAGACCGGAAAGCACTGCAGAGGGGGGTGAAAACTGTACATCACTCCCTGCAATTGAGTCTATCCATCACAAGCGGTGTCTGAGGAATTTTCGAGATCGCCAAATGATTGATGGAGCTAGAGCCCCGGGAGTCGGGCGTGGTAATAATAAAAAAAATGCTGTGTACTTTGGCGCACGCCTCACATATCGGCATGTAACTCGAGAACTGCTGAGCGGATTTTGTCGCCTGAAACGGCAATCGACTGGCAACAAATAGGGTTTTAATTATATATATATTGTATTAAAAGAAATTCACACCCGAGCCGATAGAGGTCGGCAAAGTGGCGCGACGCACCGGTGGGCAAATCGTCCTCAAGAGGGTCCTCGGCCGGGCCGTTGCAGGTTAAGAAATAACAGAAGATGTGAAAAGAAAAAATTATAATAAAGTAAGATAAAATAATAAACAAAACAGTCTCTTGTCAGAAAAGGAATAGGACAAAGCAATATGCTTATCAGGTCCTACCCCTTATTGCAATAAACCTTTACTTTTTTTTTACTTTTATTTTCTTCCAATAAAATGTGCAAACAAAATCACTTGTCCATCGATCAAGTTAATATATAATCATTACTGTTAATAAATAATAGTTATTTTACAATCAATATGCTACTGTCGATCGAGTATCTTTAGAAAGCAAAAGGTATATGCTGACTAGATCACAACAAAAACTGTAACAAACGAAAACAAGACAAGTAAAATAATTCAACATCTCCATTAATGAGATTTTCTAGAATCGTTCTTTATTTCTATTTGTATTTCATTTTGAACTGTATGACGTTTTTTCTCAGTTTAATTTCATCATCTAATCTATTCCAGAGAGTCACCCCACAAACAGAAATACACACACTTTTAAGAGTAGTGCAAACAACACACGGCTGTTTTAAATTTAATTTCCCTCTTAAATCTTTGAGTTTAAGGTGGAAACTATTGTGTGTGTGTGCAAGCCTCACTCTCATCTCTGGTAGTTTCAGGGTTGGGCAGGTTGATCCACAGGCTTTAGAGAACATTGCACAGGAACACCATGACATTGTATAAAATGCAATGGATTTGCAGCCTGATACATTTTCTCTCTCTTTTCATAATAGACTGTAAAGTCACGCCCCCTTTCATCCATTCAGATTTGCCAGAGCACATTAAACCTGGCACATGTGTGATGAATGGTAGGACTTGAACTCTATGCCTGGGAAACTGTATAAGAAGTGACCACCAGTGTAGATGGAGGCTGGAACTCCACACAAGCTTCATCTGATACATTCCTCTATGCACTTTTCCTGTACACAAATTCTTAGCGGTGCACTGATGATAGTGTTTCATGGGACCTAAAACGTGGGGCCTCTTGTTTTGTATCCAGATTAGGGATTACAATATCGACAAATCAAAGCAAGATAATGGATGTGTAATCTTTTCTTTTAGCTCCACTCAAGTATTTACTATTTGAGCTTAATTACTTTAGCATGACAGCATAACAGACTTGAATAGAACATATATCTTTATTCAAAACAATGATTATTTACAGTGCTTTTTATAATCATTCGTCTCAATCGATTTTTGTGTTTCCTCCAGTTAAGAAGACATTTCTGTTAGTTGCCAAACATTTACATCACATAGCCTCTTAACCCATTCAGTGCCAACCACGAGATTAGTCGGGTTAACTCGCCATGCGATGAGTGCCAAGACCAGAGAAAACCCGAGAAAACTCTGGTTCTATTTCATCATGGCTCCGCTCAGCGTCAGTCTGCACGCACTTCACTTCGTGCACGAGCACTGACTAAAGAATTCCACAATGTACCTTTACATCCCAACATTCGTCTGGCCACACCCCTATCCGCTTACCTTCATAAGCAGGTGTGTGGTCACCTACTCGCCTCCTTCTTCACTTTCACCACAAGGAAGTGCCTTCGGTAGATCCCACGCTTGACGAGGTTGTTAGCTGAAGAAAGTTGGAAAACAAAAGAACGGGAAGATACCTTGACATCATATCTTTATTTTCTCTCTCACTATTTTCGAGAAAATACGGCGATATTGTCTTCGTCACTGGAGTGTCTGGAAGATGATGATCATTCTGACCTCCACCGGCTTTTTCGTATTAGGGGCTCGCGCCGCTGATGTACTCCCCGACTGCAGTCCTCCTTGCTGCGGCTGGATGGGGTTGCCCTCCGGTCATACAGCTGGACTGTAGGAAGCACCGGCTGTTGTGAGAAATCGGTTTGCTTCCGGGTGGGGTGAGTATTGTTTTGCTTGCAAGCACTGGTTGTCTGTTTATGCTATGGGGGTTAGCTGACAATTTTACGACTCCGGACTAGGGTCCTCTGCTCGGCTTCTTAAGCAACGGACGGAGGATCTTGGTCTGACGCCCATGATGGTCAACCTAGTGGGCCGCGACCAAGACCTGGGAAAAACCCGGGATTCTCTGGACGAGCGGATGCTTCTCTGTCCCGTGCAGGCCCCATCTTTCACATAAATGTGGAAGTACACCCTAACGAGGAAATGTGGGCATGGATCTTCTTTATCGGGAGTTCCATGCTCAAAGTCGGCTGCAGCCCGGATGGGAATTGTGCTGGCTCCGCTGTATGTCTGGTAAATCACTGTTGAAAACTGTGTTTGACATTTCTTTTTCTTTTCCCTCTTAGGATGGGGAGGGACTTGGACAGCGGCCTGTCTGAAGTGTGGCTTGTTATGTCGTTGTGTACAGTTCAGGTGATAGCTGCTTAGCTGGCGTGCTAGTTTGTGGCTTACTGTTGTTAGCCAGTCAGCTGTTAGCTGCGGCGCTAGCTCGTTGTGTTCACCAGGCTAGTAAACGTTAGCTTGTTGCTATCAGTCGGACGGCTGTTAGCTTAATGCTACACTGCTGAAACGTTCTGTGACTATAACATACCTTAAACACTCTGACTACGACGTCATCTTTGACAGAGGATGTTAGTCGACCCTACACCCGGGTGCCAGTGCCAGCGAGGACTTCGTCAACATGGAGAACGGCGGCTGGGTGGCGTTGCGGACATACCCTTGTCACCGGCACAGGAGATGCTGGGTTCAACTCGGTGTCCCGTTAACCAGTGTTGCTGTTCTCTCGGCCTGCGCTCAGGGTGAAGGTAGGAGTCCTCCGGACTTTAAACACTTCTTCTTTTCTTCCCTTCTAAATGTTTTGTAATAACGATGTTTCCAAAACATGTGTTGCTGCAATACATTGAGGATACGACGCGTGTTGTGTGTGAATTGTCTTGTCACTGGTATAGCTTCTCTCTGTAGTAAATCGGCGTTGTTTTTTACATGTGTAAAAATGAACTGGTTTGGTTGTGATGAGAACATGTGTGTTCATGTAACGTTGTACCGTGGGTGAACTCACAACTAAGAGGGTTATTAACCTGTAAAGCTATGCTTAGTGACATGTGATTGAGGAATGAATCTTTTTTCTCAGCCTGTGATGACAATGAACAGCATGTTCACACATTAACAGAGGTGCCTGTTCGCCTTGGTCGTATCAAGGGTAAGATAGGAGGGGTGACCCCCCGGTTTCCCTGGGGCTTCCCCCCCTCCTCTCAGACATGTTTGGTTACAATATATTGTGTCACTGTGTTTGTGGGGATACGATGTAACCCTCAGCTTAATTGCTGGGGTTGTGCTTTCTGCTTGAGAAACTATTTTTTCCTAAAGAAAAGGTTGTTTGGTCACTTATCATGTGTGCTTAGCAAGGCCTGTGGCCAATACATAATCGAGGACTTCTGTCTTCTCTCGTTATGAAAAACGGCGTTCCTCTGTAGTAAGAGTGTACTTTTGCCATTTTTTGTTGTGATGAAGGGTTGTGTGTGTCGTTGTGATCTACAACTGGGTTAGGTTTGGCCCACAGAAGCACATGTGTAAGTCTGGACCGGGGCTCTTAAAGGGGCCCTCTCTGTTCTGTGTTTTTCCTTAGTAAAACTCAGGTAGCAGGTTAGCGCATGAGCTATGTGAGGCTGTTAGATGCTTCATGTAGCATGCTATGACTGTGTCATGCTCTATTTGTCATTACATCGTATCATGGGTGAGGGGTCGTAAAGGGGTGAACTGGTAATCCTTTCCTCCCCTTTTCTGTTGGTCAGGGGTTAAAACCACCTGTCCTTCAAGGTTCCTGTCACGTTGCTGTTCGGCACGTTACAGGGTAAGGGGGGGGGGGGAGTTTCCTGGTCCCACGCCCTGGAAGATTGGGCGTGTGCACCGCGGAAATTCCCCCGCCATAGAGTACGTCTCTGAGCGCGTCTCTATTGGTAAGATTTCCGTGGGTTGTTCAGGTCCATGTTATGGATCTGTTTCAGGGATTGTCAGAGCTCCTCCTCACGAAGCTCCTCCTCAGGGAGAAGTGTCTTCTGTGAGTTCGGACTCTCCTTCCCAGTGAGGGAGCCTCCTCAGAGTTCAGAGCCTCCTCCTCAGATTGTCAAGGTGAGTAGAACTTCAAACAAGGAGTTCTGCTCTATTGTGTGTGTATTCGATTCAATTCGATTATTGAGTGTGTATTGATTCGGTGCCTCCTCCTCGGAGAGCTTTAACCCAAGTGTTACATAGCTCAATGTTGCAATATATTCTTTTCAATCTATACAGCTCGCGTGGGAAGTCTCTCTGGGGATTTCAGTCTCCTCCCTGTGGCGAGGGTGGCGGGATGTAAAAATGTAAAAGAATTTTACCCTCAGCTGCGTCACGTGGGATTCATGTCAGTCTGTGTTTCTTTCTTTTTTAAATAAAAAGAGGAAAGAACATGAAGCACGACGGCTCCGTGTCGTTCTCCCAGGTGACTTGGAGGAACAATGTCTGGTGTTTTGCTAGACTATCCATTGATGTGTTTGGGTCTCGACGCGTACATAGTGCTGGCTCGGGGTGTTTCTGTTAAGAATCACGCAGGGGGCTAAGTACGCCTTGGTTGCTCGTTATTAAAACAGCGTTTTTATAGGGCAACTGGGATGGAGTTTTGTCTCTTCCGAGCGCCAGTTTACTAGGTTGTCTCGATGAATTCTCGTTCATATCTGGGGGATGTTAACGGAATAGATCAGAACATAGGTAGAGGGGTCTCACGCCCTTGGGGTGGGCCACTGAGCGCGGTACAAATGGGACCGTCTGGGTGGCGCCCTCTTTTCATGTTTTAGATCGCCACGCATACCTACCCCCTCTTCTGGAGTGGGCATGTCGGCGTGGTTAGGGCACAGGACTGGTTCTGGTCGCGCTGGTCCAGGTCAGTTAACCCTTGTCCGCCGGGGACGCAAATCTGCTGTTCTGGTACCCTGAGGGACTTGTGCTTTTTTTGGGGGGGAAAATGCCGGGTCGGTCCGGGTGTCACAGGGTTAGGCGTTATGGAGACCCTTTGTTGGGTACACGTTGTACCTGGCACTATCATAAGGGGCTGATTCTCCTTTCTTTCGCTCCTCTCTCACGCATGGCGAAGAGGGGGCTGTTGGGGTGGTCTTCTGGACCTCCTCTGGTAACCCTGTGTGCTTCCCGAGCCGCCGGGCCCGGTCCGAAGTAATGTTTAGTTGAAACCGTAGGCCTGGGATACCCCTATTTTCTTGAGGGGTTATAGGAACAACCACCGTATGTGGTACCAAGAGGGTGGTTGATTCCCTGGTGTGTTGGAGCAGAGTCAACTCCCGGGTTACCCGGTTGAGTGTGCCCCTGCACGTTCATGACGTCTGCCAATCGTGTCAGCCTTCTCTGCCTCGACCCCTCTGGGTGGGTTTTTTTTGATGGAGGCTTTGTCATGGTGCGCCGGGGGGCTGTTTTCAGTTGACCCCTTTGGCGCCTGTTTCATCCGCAGTGCTCCAGGCTCGGGTCTACAGCCTGCTGCCTGGTTTCCCCGGTGCGCTGCCTGCTTCCGTTGGTTAACCTTTTGAATGCTTTACGGCCATGCTGACTGCCTGTGTTGCAGGGTCAGTGTGCCAGGCGGTGTACTAATGGGGGGAAAGGGCCCGCTCTTGGAGGGGCCCTGTCCGAATACGCTGGCGATGTGGGGGGCGGTGTCACTAAGTGACCGCCTGGTGGGGTCTTGATGCCTGGCATCATTGACCTCTCCGGGCCCCCTTTTTCCAGGGGATCCAGTCCCTTCAGTGGGTCTGGGTCTTCCTTCGCGCTCCGCTGCTACGGCCTTGCCACGGGGTTGAGTTTGCTCTTGACTCCGTGATTTTGGGGGCAGTAACGAGGGTTGTTCCTTCCGTTCGTTCCCTGGTGGCATGCGGGTTGTGCGTGTGCGTAGTCGTGGGGTCAAGCCACGATCTGCTCACCCTGTGCGTTGAGTTGCTTGAGTTCCTCTTCGCACGGTCGGATCCGTCTCCCTCCCGTCCTCCAATAGGGAGGGTATCCTCCATTAGGGAGGGTCGGGGGGCTCGGTCCTCCCCGGTCTGATGGTTGTGGGGGGCCTCAGCGGGGTACATTTGTCGAGCTTCTGGCTCCCGCTCAGCTCCTCTTGTGCAGACTGACGCTGAGCGGAGCCATAATGAAATAGAACGTAAGGTTATGTATATAACCAAGTTCTATGAATTATGGTGACGCTCAGCGTCAGGACGCCACTGCGGCCCTTGATCTCACCTTGTGGTGTAAGTTTGGGAAGGAGGCGAGTAGGTGACCACACACCTGCTTATGAAGGTAAGCGGATAGGGGTGTGGCCAGACGAATGTTGGGATGTAAAGGTACATTGTGGAATTTTTTATTCAGTGCTCGTGCACGAAGTGAAGTGCGTGCAGACTGACGCTGAGCGTCACTATAATTCATAGAACTTGGTTATATACATAACCTTACGTTTTAATCTGTATTTCTTTTATTAGCAATATCCATTAATTTTTCATCCATCCAGCGTTATCATTGGGAATGGGTCTGAGCTCGAAAAGGGCAAATACCGCCGCCTATCGTCTCCCGGATGGTATTGCACATCATTGGATTGGATTGGATGGGACTGTGCATCAGAGAAAAACTCCGGTCCGGGGTTTTCCCATCTCGGGCAAGCAGTATCTGTTACCACATTCACTGGGGAGGCTCGGAGCAGCTTTCGATTATGTGTTTTGGTGCTATAACGTTGGATCAATAAACGCGATCAATATTTGGAATGGCGATCAGGAATTGGATTAATCTTTTTGCAGAACATCTGATCCGAGGTAAGGACTCTATGTTACCAGTCTTGAGTTAATCAGATGTTTTTTTCTCTGCCATCGCAGCGTGTGTGTGCGTAAGCCGTATCCACGGCATGGATAATTGATTTTTTAGCCCGCTTCTCTAGCGTGCATAAGTACACATATACTATCGATAATCTAGCGTTTATTTGAAAACAATTCATAAATCAGCTGAAAAATTACAACGTGTTTTGTGTATTCCAGTAAAGGGCTATTATCGTGGATTTCTCTGGAATTCTCCAAAATCTCCAAAACTATACTCGTATTCAAAACGGTATAAAACGGAAATGTACCAATGAAAAAACAATCCGTTTCGTACATGTTGACTGCAAGCAAGTCATTGATAAGCGAGGGGTGTTTTAGACCCATAGCCATAATTTAAGATATAGTTTAGGCGTTCGCAAATGTCCCCGACCTCCCATTGACTTCCTTACTGGCACGCTAGCCCTAATATGGTCAAAGGGGCATGGCTCTGAATGAGTTAAGCTGCAACGTCCCTCATATGGGAAGTTTTTCTGACTTTTTGCAACCGGCACTTTGGCGACCTCTAGTGGCTCGGGTGTGCATATTTTGTAATACAATTTACATATAGAATTCAAGAGTTATTTGTTGCCTGTCGATAGTGACAAAATCCGACAAAATCCGTTCAGCGGTTCTCGAGTTACATTCCGGTATTTGAGGCTTGTGCAAAGTACACGGTATTGCGCAAAATACCTGTAGGAGCCATTTCATTTGATTTAATAGTTTTGACTAAATAGCGCCGCCACTGGTCGCCTCGTAAAATGGCACCATGGTCCTCCTATTAATTATGGCCCAGCTGTGTGTAGGGACACGCCAGACGAGAAACAGATTTTCAACCGCTCGCTTGCTACACACACACACAGCGCAGATTGAATGAATGAAAGACTGAAAAGAAAGACTTTGTTTAGAATTATTTTGAGTTTATTTGAAACCCTTTTGCTGCGCCTGTTTGTTTTGAAACCCTTTTAGTACAAGTCTGGAGCCTGTTTTGTTTCATTGTTTTCCCCGTTATTATTTGAAACTTTACGCAACTCCTTCCATAAAACTCAACCGGTTCGAACCCATCGGATGCAACTATCAACAAACATCAAACAGTGAGTAACAAACAGCCCAAGTCAATGTGGTGTGAGCGCGTTGAAGGCGTATCCTGGCTTAGATAGGCAAATTGAGCCTACATTCAAGTTGAAAATCTCTCTGATACGGACACAATGAATGGAATTTAAAATGGTATCAAACGGATCTAATGGATGTGTCACGCTATTGAAAACAATGGAATGTGCAATACAATTGGATAAATGAACGCAAAAGATGCGCATTTAAAATGGTATCAAACGGATCTAATGGATGTGTCACGCTATTGAAAACAATGGACTGTGCAATATGATTGGATAAATGAACGCGAAAGACGCGCATTTAAAATGGTATCAAACGGATCTACTGGATGTGTCACGCTATTGAAAACAATGGACTGTGCAATATGATTGAATAAATGAACGCGAAAGACGCGCATTTCAAAATGGAATTGGAGGATCAAAGTATCTAATGGATGTGTGATTCTATTAAAGATAATGCAATGTGCGATATCATGTGGATAAATGAACGCCAAAGACGCGCATTTAAAGTGGATTTGAAGGAATATATGTCGTCATCAAATCAAACCTGTGCACCGTTATAAATAGATAAATAGATAAATAGATGCTGCTTAACGATGTCTGGACAAGATAAAGAGGAATTGGGCCATTCTGATGCAGCTGCTGTGATTGTGACTGAAGGTTCTGGTGCAGCTGCTGTGATTGAAGTTACCACCGTTCACACTTCTGATACAAATGTTAACTTGCCTGTGGTTGAGGGAAAGAGACAAGTGAAACCCACGCAACGGGCACTTGAGGCTAATTATACAAAGCAATGTAATAGAAGAAAAGCTAAACTTGGACAACTCACAAGCAAAAGAAATGTGTTACAAGCACTTATGGTTGATTACAATAATGTGGAATTGGTTAAACAAGAATACAATGAATTTAATTCTAAAACAAATGACTTCAAATCACTTCACAAAACAGTACAGCAGCTGTTATCAGAAGAGGAAGCGGCAGAAGAACAAGATCAGTGGTACATGCCGAAGTTCAAAATCATATGTGATAAGGTTATAGAATGGATAAATAATGCCCCTGCAGCTATGACACAAAAGCCACCAGAAGTCACACCAGCAGTCACACCAGCACATAGTGTGAAATCATTTGGCAATAATTCAATTGGCATGAAATCCACTTCAAGCACCGCAGCATTAAGACAGGTAGAGGCCGAAAGAGCCAATCTAGCCACACGTTCTGCTTATCTCAAGCAAAGACAAGCATTTGAATTTCAGGAGGCACAGCTCAAAGCAAGAAAGGAAGCATTTGAATTGGAAGTGGAAATTGCAGCTGCTGATGCCATGTTAAAGGTTATGGATGTTACTAAACATGTAGACACCAGGCTTGATGTTAACCCCTTAATCCACATCAATCCACTTTATTTTGACTCAATGCGATCCTTACCAGTGGACAGCCAGAAGGTTAATCATGGATTGGATGATGAAGAGGAAGATGATGACTATGAAGAGGATGATGAGGCTGAAGAGAATGATGATGATGATGATGATGATGATGATGATGATGATGATGATGATGATGATGATGATGATGAATTTGAAGGAGCAGTTTCCCATCCACCACTGAGACGAAGGTCTCAACATGCCCCTAGTGGCCAATTACGGCAGCCACAGAAACAAATGGCTCAGCAGCCTACAAGGTCACGAATGCCTGTTGCTCACCAACAACCCCAACAGCCTAACCCAAACTTTGGCTTGCAAGATGGTGCTCAGGTTAATGTTCAACCAGGCGGAGCCATGATGGACATTTTGAGAAAACAAAATGAAATCACAGAAATGTTAATTCAAGAACAGAGGTTCTCACTCTTGCCTTCTAGAGAGATTCCTGTTTTTAAAGGTGATCCATTAAGTTATGTCTCTTTCATTAGTACATTTGAACATTGTATAGAAAGCAAGACAAGTAACAACAGAGATCGACTGCTCTTTCTTGAACAGTTTACAGATGGAGAACCAAAGGCAATTGTGAGAAGCTGCCTTCACATGGATTCCCAAAAAGGCTATGTGAAAGCAAAACGGCTGCTACGCAAACATTTTGGAAATGAGGTTTTCATTGCTGCTGCCTATCAGGAACAAATTCTGAATTGGGATGCAATCCGATCGGAAGATGGTAAAGCCTTACACAAATACTCACTCTTCTTGAGAACATGCTGCAATGCTATGAGCAATAATGAAATTCTGCAAGACATGAACAATCCTACACACTTGAAATCTGTCTTGTCAAAACTGCCATTCAAGCACAGGTGGAGGACAGTAGCATATGGTTACTATGAGCGTACACACAGAAGAGCTAAGTTCCCACAACTTGTAAATTTCATTGAAAGGCAAGCAAACATTGCCATTGATCCCCTCTTTGGAGAAATACAAGACACAAAACCGAAAGACAAGAGGACAATCCCTTCTCCCCGAAATAGTAATTTGAAATACATACCAGTTTCATCATACACTAAGAGCAGTTTTGCCACAGTAACCGAATCCTCAGAACCAAAGTCACAGTCAAGCACAAGCAGCTCTGCAGCCGTGCAACAGAAAACATGTTTCTTTTGCAAAGAAAACCACAGCACAGACCTGTGCAAGACATTGGATAAGAAAATACACAAAGACAAAGTTGAGTTCTTTAAAGTAAATGGTTTATGTTTCGGTTGTGTGACTCAAGGTCACATGAGTAAGGACTGTGAAAGACGTGTGACTTGTAAGATATGTACAAAGAAGCATCCTACTGTGTTGCACATTGAATTTAAAAAAGATACAAGTCAAACTAGTCCAAGCACCGATAGCATGTCAGTGGGCAGTGCATTAGTCACCATGAAAAGGCCTATCCATACTGGGGCCGGTGACCAACAAAAATTGTCAATTGTTCCTGTGCAAGTCAAGTTGTCAAATTCGAATCAGGTACTTCAAACGTACGCTTTCCTTGATCCAGGAAGCACTGGAACCTTCTGTACTGAAGCTTTAAGGAAGCAACTGAATGCTAAGGCGACACCAACTCGAAACCTACTTCGTACTCTAGGACAAGAAAGGGTCATAAGTATTAACCGAATCAATGGGCTGGAAGTGTCAAGTCTTGAAGGAGATGATTTCCTAAAACTGCCACCACTCTATACTCAAACAGAAATTCCTGTAACCAAGCAACATATTCCCACTCAGGATGATGTGCAAGAATGGAACTACCTAAAAGAGGTTAAGTTGCCATATATTGATGCAGATATTGGACTCCTGATTGGTAATGATGCAGCTAAGTTTATGGAACCGTGGGCAGTAATTAATAGCAAGGGTAATGGGCCCTATGCTGTAAAGACAAGACTTGGATGGGTGGTTAGTGGGCTTCTACACAAACCCACAATAAGCCATAAGCAGCCAACCCATATTTCCGGCAATCGCATATCAATAATACATTTGAATGACCTCATGATCCAAAAAAGGAAATTCAAGAAAGATGTGGAGTTTCACAAAGAGTACACTGACTTTCTTGAAAGTGTCATTCAAAAGGGACACGCTGAAGCTGTGCCACAAGAGCAGTTAAATCTAGAGGAAAGAAGGACTCACCATGGAGTACGCCACCCAAAGAAACGCAGACTGCGTGTAATCATGGCAAAGGCAAGAGACGCCCCCTTGAAACGGGTTACAACACCCAGAATGGAACTTACTGCTGCAGTACTAGCAGTGAAAGTGAACAGGAGTGTGGATGAAGATACATTCAGAACCCAAGTGAACACCAAGATCAACCCTGCAGACCATGTGTCCCGAGGTCTTACAGCTGATGCATTTTTAAAGTGTGAAAACTGGAAGAAGGGACCGGACTTCCTATAGGAAAAAGAAGAGACATGGCCTAACTTACCTGCTGATCTCACCCCCATACCAGCCGACAATCCGGAAGTCAAAAGAGAGAAGGTTACAGTCAATACCATTCAGATGATGGATCAAGATCCTACTAGCACTCTCATACACCACTACTCAAGTTTCTACAAATTGAAAAGAGCTGTAGCATGGATGTTGTATTTGAGAACTCACCTTTTGCAGTTGAGTAAGAAAAGGAAAGATCTGATGCAAATTCAAGAACCAGACGCAGACAAACAAAGACAGACAATTGAAGTGGAGATGAAAAAATTCAAAAACACTGTAAAGGCACACAACCTCTCTCTGGATGAACTGGACATTTCAGAGATAGCCGTTGTAAAATTCTGTCTCAAACAAGGATTTCAAGAGGAAATCAAAACATTGCAGAAAGGAAGTTTGAACGTGCAGAAACACAGTTCAACCTACAAGCTTGATCCCAAACTTGAAAACGAAGCCATAAGAGTGTGTGGGAGATTAAGCAGAGCAGCCATGCCAGAAGATGCAAAGCACCCTGCTATCCTCCCAAAAGACCATGTGTATGCAAAGCGCCATTGGAGACAAGTACAGTACCTGTCAGATCTATTTTGGACTAGATGGATAAAAGAATACCTACCTCTTATGAATGTACGTCAAAAATGGAACCGCATCCACAGGAACTTTGAAAAGGAAGACATTGTGATCATAGCTGACACGAATGCACCAAGAGGATCCTGGATGTTGGCTAGAGTCCTGGAAACAATGCCAGACTCAAGAGGACTTGTGAGAAGTTTGCGTCTTCAGACAAAAACCAGTGTACTTGAAAGGCCCATCAGCAAGATTTGCCTGCTGGTGCCAAACTCAAATTAGGTACTGAAGATTCAAACAGGCCTATACACCATGCCTGTTTCCCACCTCACAAGTATTTATTTTGTTTTGAACATTTTGTATGGCTCCAGCAGTTTTTTGATTTTGTATTGTTATTAGAGCCTGCCCATAACAATAGGGGCCGGTGTGTAGGAGCCATTTCATTTGATTTAATAGTTTTGACTAAATAGCGCCGCCACTGGTCGCCTCGTAAAATGGCACCATGGTCCTCCTATTAATTATGGCCCAGCTGTGTGTAGGGACACGCCAGACGAGAAACAGATTTTCAACTGCTCGCTTGCTACACACACACACAGCGCAGATTGAATGAATGAAAGACTGAAAAGAAAGACTTTGTTTAAAATCATTTTGAGTTTATTTGAAACCCTTTTGCTGAGCCTGTTTGTTTTGAAACCCTTTTAGTACAAGTCTGGAGCCTGTTTTGTTATTTGAAACTTTACGCAACTCCTTCCATAAAACTCAACCGGTTCGAACCCATCGGATGCAACTATCAACAAACATCAAACAGTGAGTAACAAACAGCCCAGGTCAATGTGGTGTGAGCGCGTTGAAGACGTATCCTGGCTTAGATAGGCAAATTGAGCCTACAATACCACTCCCGACTCAGGCTGCAGTAATTCCGTTAATCTAGATCCGATCTCGAAAATGATTGTGGATCGTTGTAGCCAATGAGTGTGGCTTTCCAATGATACCCCATATGGGGATCTACATAAAAAATTGAAATAAAACACAGGAAACTGTATCTGAGTACAAGGTGTTGGATCTCCATGCTAATGTGACCAACCTGAGTAACTGTATCACTCTGCTGGTCCACCACTGAGAGGGAGAGACAGACCAGGCAGGTGGTAAATGAGCTCTCAGTAAATGGTGCAGTCCATCCCACACCAAAGCTCTCAGTCAAACAGAGTGGGGGCTCCGGGGGGCCCCTCTGTCTCTCCTCCACACACTGAGGGCTGGTGTGGGGCCCCTCCCCTCTGTCTCTCCTCCACACACTGAGGGCTGGTGTGGGGCCCCTCCCTTCTGTCTCTCCTCCACACACTGAGGGCTGGTGTGGGGCCCCTCCCCTCTGTCTCTCCTCCACACACTGAGGGCTGGTGGGGGGCCCCTCTGTCTCTCCTCCACACACTGAGGGCTGGCGGGGGCCCCTCCCCTCTGTCTCTCCTCCACACACTGAGGGCTGGTGTGGGGCCCCTCCCTTCTGTCTCTCCTCCACACACTGAGGGCTGGTGGGGGGCCCCTCCCCTCTGTCTCTCCTCCACACACTGAGGGTTGGTGTGGGGCCCCTCCCCTCGGTCTCTCCTCCACACACTGAGGGCTGGTGGGGGGCCCCTCCCCTCGGTCTCTCCTCCACACACTGAGGGCTGGTGGGGGGCCCCTCCCCTCAGTCTCTCCTCCACACACTGAGGGCTGGTGGGGGGCCCCTCCCCTCGGTCTCTCCTCCACACACTGAGGGCTGGTGGGGGGCCCCTCCCCTCGGTCTCTTCTCCACACACTGAGGGCTGGTGTGGGGCCCCTCCCCTCGGTCTCTCCTCCACACACTGAGGGTTGGTGTGGGGCCCCGCCCCTCGGTCTCTCCTCCACACACTGAGGGCTGGTGGGGGCCCCTCCCCTCTGTCTCTCCTCCACACACTGAGGGCTGGTGTGGGGCCCCTCCCCTCTGTCTCTCCTCCACACACTGAGGGCTGGTGGGGGGCCCCTCCCCTCAGTCTCTCCTCCACACACTGAGGGCTGGTGGGGGGCCCCTCCCCTCAGTCTCTCCTCCACACACTGAGGGCTGGTGGGGGGCCCCTCCCCTTGGTCTCTCCTCCACACACTGAGGGCTGGTGTGGGGCCCCTCCCCTCTGTCTCTCGTCCACACACTGAGGGCTGGTGTGGGGCCCCTCTGTCTCTCCTCCACACACTGAGGGCTGGTGTGGGGCCCCTCCCCTCTGTCTCTCCTCCACACACTGAGGGCTGGTGTGGGGCCCCTCCCTTCTGTCTCTCCTCCACACACTGAGGGCTGGTGTGGGGCCCCTCCCCTCTGTCTCTCCTCCACACACTGAGGGCTGGTGTGGGGCCCCTCCCCTCTGTCTCTCCTCCACACACTGAGGGCTGGTGGGGGGCCCCTCCCCTCAGTCTCTCCTCCACACACTGAGGGCTGGTGGGGGGCCCCTCCCCTCTGTCTCTCCTCCACACACTGAGGGCTGGTGGGGGGCCCCTCCCCTCTGTCTCTCCTCCACACACTGAGGGCTGGTGGGTGGCCCCTCCCCTCAGTCTCTCCTCCACACACTGAGGGCTGGTGGGGGGCCCCTCCCCTCGGTCTCTCCTCCACACACTGAGGGCTGGTGTGGGGCCCCTCTGTCTCTCCTCCACACACTGAGGGCTGGTGTGGGGCCCCTCCCCTCGGTATCTTCTCCACACACTGAGGGCTGGTGTGGGGCCCCTCCCCTCAGTCTCTCCTCCACACACTGAGGGCTGGTGGGGGGCTCCTCCCCTCGGTCTCTCCTCCACACACTGAGGGCTGGTGTGGGGCCCCGCCCCTCGGTCTCTCCTCCACACACTGAGGGCTGGTGGGGGCCCCTCCCCTCTGTCTCTCCTCCACACACTGAGGGCTGGTGTGGGGCCCCTCCCCTCTGTCTCTCCTCCACACACTGAGGGCTGGTGTGGGGCCCCTCCCCTCTGTCTCTCCTCCACACACTGAGGGCTGGTGTGGGGCCCCTCCCCTCTGTCTCTTCTCCACACACTGAGGGCTGGTGGGGGGCTCCTCCCCTCTGTCTCTCCTCCACACACTGAGGGCTGGTGGGGGGCCCCTCCCCTCAGTCTCTCCTCCACACACTGAGGGCTGGTGGGGGGCCCCTCCCCTCAGTCTCTCCTCCACACACTGAGGGCTGGTGTGGGGCCCCTCCCCTCTGTCTCTTCTCCACACACTGAGGGCTCTGTGGAGCTAAACTGGCAGCTCTACTGTACTTGCCCATTGTTCCTCTCATTAGTGGATGCTCACGAATCACCGCCTTTTCCTCTTACAAAGTAAACAACGGCTCCATCTATGATATCAAGCGTGGCTATAGATGCATTTTAGTCTCTGGTGTGGCTAGAAGATGTTATGAAACACTGTATATATTATAACCTGTCCTTATGCGTTATGTAAGGGACAAGCAGTTCGGTGAACAACAACACAATGACATCACTGGACTGAAAAGACCAAACAGATCTCAGTGAAAATGGTATTTACAAATCCTTCTTAGCTTTTGCAAACTGCTTGGAGTACAAGATGGGTGGGTTTTTGCAACATAGGATAATATTAATCTACTTGACTATTTTATTTAATTATTTTCAGATATTGTAAGTGCTTTTATTGACAGGACAGTTGGAAATTGGGAGAGAGAGAGATGGGGAGGACCTGCAACACATGTCCCTGGGCCGGATTCTAACCCAGGACGTTGCGATTACTGCAAGTGTAGTTACGTGGTGTGCCACTGGGGCGCCCCAATCTACTTGACTGTTTGAAAGTAAATGTTGTATACTTGGTCGACATACCTGTCAGCTGTCACTATTTAAATTGTCCTGGTGTTTTTATTGTTTTATTGTTTTATTGTGGATCCCCATTAGTCTACACCAAAGTGAGACTACTCTTCCTGGGGTGTGGTAAACCCTTCTCATCTAATCCTCTAAGCAGGTTTTAACAAACACCAAATACTATTTGACTCATGTCTCATGACAAATACAGTCAGATACAGCTGTGTCTTTCACACTATTAACGTGTAAATCTTTGGATGAAGTGGGTAATCCAAGAAAATTCTATTTTGTTTTAAATGTTGAGTTAAATATGTCCTTTAACTTGCTGATGCTGTATTCAGATTAACGTGCCGATGGATGTTGATCAATACCCCCACCTAGTGGCAGCATAAGCAACAACAACACTGAAAACTATCTGGCACAAATACCATATAACCTACTGAGTATGAAGAGCATCGAGACAATCTCCAATGTATCATTGTGAGCAACTTATTATATGCTTCACTAAACGTTTGTGGCAAAGCAGTGGTTTTACTGAAGCAGTGGTTAACTAAATATTCAGGACTGAGCAGCACCCCCCCCCCCCCCCCCCCACGGAATGATACAAACCACAAGTTGGGTCATTTTCTGAAAATAACCTTTACTTTCACAAAGTTTGTTTAACACACTAAATGACAATAAGGTATATTTTCTCAGACATGGATCTTAAGGCACAAAATAACCCACAGTTTAAAGTAAATTATTTGTGAATGCAATATTCAGATTTAGCATGGCTTTGGCTTCACATGATAATTGTTGCTCAAATCAATCACCCTTGATTTGACCAATCCATAAACCAAATGTAAAGACGGGTAGCCCCATCACCAAGAATAGGTTAGACATATTATTTGCATTCTCAAGTTGATTAACTGAGCTCTTGATAACTAACGCTAGACAACAGGTATGTTCTTGGATTCTATTTGCTGTATTGCGTTGGCTGTCAAATGTTATGGTTGCCCCTATGACTCCCATTAGTGTTAGCAAAAAGCTAAATGTTATTACAAAAGAATAAACTTTGCTTGGTTCTTAAGATTCTTCCCATGCCAAAGAACCATCCAAATATCACAAGTTAAAAAAAGAAAGATTTTTTTTAACTGTTACAAAGTTACTATGCGCCATTTCCTTTGGAATAGTATTAGATACCATGGTAGTGGTAGTAGTAGGCCCAGTACAGTATGTTGTAAACTAACATGATATATACAGTAAATAATGTTCTTCGGTTTCAATGTATTCCCTTGAAATTTCCCACCAGTAGCTAAATTACTTAATTAAATAACAGATTGAGTAACATTTTTGGACTGGGACCCAATTGCATTATAAAATGTGTATGGGATACAGCCTAGACCTATTGTGGGTCCTGACCCGTTGATTTAAAGCCACTCAATGAAATATATAGAATTCCAGTTAAGATGTGGGATATGTGTTTGCATCACATCACGTGTGTGAATGCAAAGTAAACACTAGCATAGTACTCTCCAATTACCGTAAGTCAGAGAGAACACATTAATGCTTGAGCTTGCAGATGTCAATGTGGATATTGCCATATTGGCTACACCTTCATCACACTTTGTTGTATAATGATGGGTGGTTATTCTCTGCTTAGGGATCCAAAGATAACTAAATGCACTACATGAGGGAGTAGAGAAGGTAGGAATCTGACTACTTAGCGACCTTATTACGTGGACAAAGTGGAAAATTAACAAAGGTTCATGTAGAACATGTCCAAATGCAAAAGGTACCATACTATGGTTATCAGGTTGTTAGAATAGTGGGCTGTTAAAATGGTGTGTAAAACATGAAAGATCTAAAGTTATTGAATGACCATGGTGAAATAACATCACAGTCACCACATACTAGATTATATTGAAGCTAGTCGTCAGCAGATCCTAGATAAGCAGTTTTCAAACTGGTTACTGTCAACAACTCTGTGCAGCATTACATGTGCAACAGCTGCTTGCAAACATATTTACCCACCTATGAAGTTGTAGTCTCCTCTCACAAAAGCAATAACCTGATTACTACTGATATTTCATTGGAAACGTACAAATATTAATATGAAAAATCCATTTCAGTATCCACTTCTACTACTCATTGTTTTGGCAAATATATGTATATGGCATGAGAAGGTACTTTTCTATTTACCTAAGGCTATTCCTCATGCATGGATGTCAAACACGGTGGAGCAACCAATGTGTATCGAGCAGAGCAGTTCAGGCCCGACAGGAAATTGCACAAAATTAGTGCTGAATATGCAACAAACCTGGGTCAATGAAAACCTCATCAATGAGCATTTTACAGTCAGTAACTTCCATGCTCTCTGTTCAAGACCATTTGAAATAATACTTCCAATAACAAGGAAATCACATATAGTGCTTGTGATATGTTAGACATAAGTAGCAATCAACTTTCCCCTTGAAATTAGTAAAAGAAAGTGTAAAGTGTAAACATTGGAAATGTGGAGATATCGATGCAATGAAATGACAGGTATCTCAAGCTCTGCCCTCTCTTGATCCTCCAATCACAACTGTTGCTTTCCTTCTGAGGGCGGGGTTTGAGATAGGGCCATTACAATATCAAGTAATTTCAGTGGCCTCTTCAAGTGTGTAAAAAGGTTGAAAAACAATGATCGTTTCCGAATCATGAATTATGATTCCATATGGGCCTACATCAAAAGACAGTGATAAAACATTGTATTCAATAATACAGTATGCATCTGTGTGCTCTGTGCTACCTCTCCATCAGTGGTTAAACATTATCCTTATTCTTATTTACATAAAGTCCTTTTTAAAATACAAAATAACAATATATAAACTTCTGTCAGCCTTGTTCTTTGTGAAATTAAAACGTTGCAAATTAAAAGTTTGGTTACACAACTCACATAAAAAACATATTAAGACTCTGATATAACAACGTGGCAATTAACCTAATTTCTCTTATATAACGAAAACAGTCCAGTTTCACTGTGAGACAATCTTCTTGAGGCTTGGGGGTGCTGCAGCAGCGCTACGCAGAACAAAGCATTTCAGTTCGCCTGTGCCGTGGAAATGCTCATGGCATCCTCTCTCAGCCCAGGAAGGTGAGGCCTGCCATGACACTGAAGCCTAGAAGGATGAAGAGCACCTTGAGAAGCTGCCTCTCTGGGGAATTGAGCTCATGTGGGAGGATCTCCAGGAAGGTGATGTAAATGAAAGTCCCCGCAGCGAGCCCCTCGAGGACGGCCTGGACCAGAGCCCCCGACTCCATGTGGGCCTCCGTCACCCCGATGCCCACGGCGATGCCCAGAGGCGACATCATGGCAAACACACCGATATAAGCTGCCACCCATATGGGTCGCACAGCACTCTGGACCAGCTTCACCGATAGGCTGAAAACGATGATACTCTTGTGGACCAGTATGGCAATGCAGATCTCCAATACCTAAAAAAAAATATTTAAACACACACACATTAGAACATTTTTTTCCCCCCTACAAAATAAAAATAAAACAGAAACAAAAACATTGTTTTGAGGTTCCCAGGGTTACACCAAAAACAAGGTCAGAGAGGAGCAGAGAGACTGGAATCAGCTGACGGGTCATGTGAGGGAGAATGTTAGGTAAACAGGCCTTCATAGTTGCGAAATAAAATGGACAAAAAATACGTTATGTTTGGCCCACATGATTTTGTATTTGGTCAAATTAATGATCAGGAGTGGTTTTGAAAACAAGAAACAACAAGGAACAACAATTTTAGACCTCGTCATGTATTTGTAACATTATTAAAACCATGTATTTCCTGTCACATATTTTGGTCCACAGCCCTCGATGCATGTTACATTGCGGCCCTCTGCCCTCCATGTCAAAAGGTTTGTGCACCCCTGGAGGAGCAGTGATTCTCAGGAAGACCCAGGACACTGCCCCTCTATCGGCCCAGTCAACATTCTCCTATCTACAGCTTGAGAGTGTGTCTTGATCCCCCCTTTTGTTTCCTTTTCATTCTTACCTTGGAATCTGTGGTCTGCAGGCCTATGGCCAAGCCCTCAAAGACAGAGTGGAGCGAGAGAGAGAGGAACAGCATGAAGGACCGGAAGGAGGAGTGGGCCTGGAAGTCCACATGGACGTGGTGGCCACTGCCCTCCAGGTCGTGGGTTGCGGCGTGTCCGTGTCCGTGCCCACGGTCGTTGGCCTGTATCAGGGGGTCCCTCTCTTCGATGGCCCCTCCCGTCTCCCGGCAACTGAGGACAAGTCTCTCCAGAATGAGGACAGTGAAAAAGCCAGTAGCCATGATGAACTCTGGGAGGGGGAAGTCGGTCTGTTTTGAGGTAGGATTTAGAGAGGACACTCAGTTTCTTTTCAGGGAAATGTAGAATCAGTCAGACATGGGTAAAGGAGGAAAGAGATACTGTAGAGTGTAGATACACATGCTTTACACAAAAACATATCCTAATGGATTTGTTCCATGCCGCCTGAATCAGGTGTATTCATTAGAACGTGACCATGTAGAGAAGACAAAATTACACCTACCTCCACTTTCCGAGCTTGCAACTCAGCATTGATGTCTGACAGGTAATCTGGAATAATGTCAAGTAGACAGGCAGCCAGGAAGACGCCTCCAGCAAAACAGCTGATCAAGCTCAGAACAACGCGATGGATTTCTGCAAAACAAACATGAAGACGTCTCTCTAAAGGGAAGCTACAGGATTTTGAGTAGCCAATCTTATTTATTAACCTACTAGCCAAACCCCCCTCTTGTAATATTTAATTGCTTTTATTCAGGTGTTTTGTTTGTGAAATTGGCAGCTTTCTGTTAGCAATTGTTATATTATGTTATATTAATGATCCAAATCAAAGCCATTTCTCTCAAAATCACATACAAGCCACTCCAATTAGTAAGTACCTCCATACGCTGTAGAAATGGTATGCACAAACAGAACTGTTTGAAAGGACATGTTATGCAGTTTTGAGAGAAATTATTTAACTGAGTTACAGCATTGGTAATGAATGCTAACAAAGAGGCTGATGCCAGTTTCTCGGAAACCAGAACTAAACTATGTACCCTTGCCGTGTTCTCTTGAGTGGTTTACTCATCATGAATAAGAGGCTACTTATCAGAGGAAGTAGGTATTGTTTATTCTTTGAATTGGTTAAATGAAAAATCACAATTGGATAGACTAATCAAAGTGATCAAATAATTAACATAAATGACACATAAGGGATCTCCATGTACTGTCTGGTATCATGTGAACCTCTCCTTTCTTTATAAGCTATAAAAAATATATATATATAAAGATGTGAAAATTGCCCCCGTCAGCAAAGAACATTTGAAGCCATTGTGTTCCCAGTGAAACGTTAAAGAACGAAAGCGGAAGACAGTGGAGGTTTGGACATTAACATGCAGTATCTAAACCTGACCTGGCTGGATGACACACCAAGATAACAGAACAGAAACTACTGTGGGACATAAACTGGGGAACCGAAACTACAGTTAAACCTAACTGTAGACGGGTAAAGTCGAAGGTTTTGACTAAACATTACAATAACCAAGCCTGATGTGCATGGAATGTGACAAGTAAAGTGGAGGGGCTTTGTGCGTTTCGCTCATCTCTTGCAGGTGACTCCAGTAGCCTTCCTCTCTCAAGTGATCAAAGCATTCAAAAACACGTTTTATTCCCCTATCCGGAGAGCACGACAAATGAACGCCATACTAAATAGCACACTACATATGAAATAACTTAATACATTGGCTAACGTTAATTCAGTTGCAATACAGAAACCATGTATGTGGCCAACGAACAAAATAGATGACACACTGATCGCGTCTTTTGACTGTGACTAAATTATGAATCACCAATCGCGAGTCGCTCAAAAATAACTTCACGTTACCTGTCCCGCTTGTGTCCTTGAACCATTTGAGCCGAGCAGGGATGAATCCGAAAAGAAGGGTAAGCAGCAATAATGCCACCAGTGCGACTATCTTCACCTGCAATAGGTACTCCATGCTGCCGTTGTCGTGCCAAAATCCTACCCCCTCAGTGTCCAACTTTAGCCTCGATTAGCCTGCTAGAGCTACCACAAAATGGATGCTATCTACCTATCGAGCAAGTTATCTGACAAGTAGGCCGTTGTGGACAAGCATTGGTCAAAATAACGTTTTCTAAACTAGTCGACTGGCTACATGTTTCCATTCTCATAAACAACTATCATGTGGTTCGTCCTTGCTTGGTGGTGGAGGCTTGGCATCTGGTGCAGCCTAGACGCGTCTTAGGTGTGCTACTGCCCTCTACGGGTAAGGAATATTCCTCTTCTTCGGTTTTGTTTAACGGTGGTCGGCAATCAACTTTTCAGAATACCGCCACCCACTATGGTTGAGTGTGACCAGCATTTTCTTCCCAAAATCATAATAAGTTACTTTAAAGAAAGACAGTCTATTTGTTGACTGTCTTTCTCTCAAAACTAAAGTTTCATATCAACCTCTTTCATCACATACTCATCTAATGTTATGCAATAATGGAGTAAAAATAAGCTAAAAACGTACCTCTTCACCATAGCCTATAATACACTCCGCTGCTGATAAGATAAGATAAGATATTCCTTTATTGATCCCCCTATTGATAGTGTAGATTGCACTATTTTACTCTGTCCATTCTATTTTACTCTTTTATTACTTTTTAATACAGGTTTTAAACGGTCAGGTATTGGTAAAGACGGTTTTAAACTGTTAAACAGTCATTCGGAACTATTTTATTGCACTATTTTACTCTTTCCATTATATTGTACTCGTTTATTACAGGTTCTAAACGGTCAGGTATTGAACTGTGTGGGTATAAAGCAGGACGAAAGACTGTCAGGTTTTAAAACTGTGTGGGGGACCCAGGCCTATAAACTGCGCCCTGAGGTTTGCCCTGAGAGGGAGGTTGAAGGGTCAAAGTGGGTATCAAACAGGAAGGAAGACTGTCAGGTTTTAAACTGTGGATATCAAACAGGGAAGGTAAAGACGGTTTTAAACGGTTGAACAGTAATTCAGAACCATTTTAATGCACTGCACTATTGCATCATTTTACTCTGTCTATTCTATTTTACTATTTTTATTATTGCCATAGAATCAAACCATAAACAAGGTGGCCTATTGGGATGTTAGATCCTAATCTGAAAAACTGTGAAAGCCACATCACACTCATGTAATCTATCATATTATTCTTTATTTATTATTATGCCTTGGTTCGCTACTCATACCAGAGCTTTCACACCACAAGGTAAGGTATCAAAATGATCGGCCTTCTCCAACTCGAGTTGCTCTTACTTTTTGGAAAGTTTCACCACATGGTTTGGGGCAATTCCTACTATACATTTAGCTCCTTTAAGACGGAAATCTTTCTCTTAACAATTGTTTGTATTGAGCCGTACTGTATTGTACCCATTCTGCAATCTGTTAATAAAGTTTTTAATCAATCAATGAATCAATCAAACTCCATAGTGTGGTGGAAGGCTGTCTGGCTTCCTTAATACACTTCCCCATTGTCTACCTTTACCATCTCCCCACCCCCCTTTTCTACCCCCTTCTCCCCCTTCCTAGCTCACCTTGACATGCTGTCACCCCTTCAAACCTTTCCAGCCCTCCCCCAATCCTCCTATCTTTTTCCTATCTCTCACCTGGCCACACCCCTTCTATCCTGGTATAAAGGTCTACGTTAACATGATTCTGGGAGCTCTCTGAGGATATGAGGCCTGTATCTTCATGGGGTCATCCGCCATAACTCTTGATTTACTTGTACTTCGATACTCTGTTTGAGTTAAATAAATCTGTGTTAACTAAGTCTATATTTGACTGAGTACATCCTTGCTCTTGCTAAATTCCTCCACAATATGAATGAATGACGGAATGTTCAAGACTAGAGTGCAGAAGTTGCCATTTAGATTTTTTGCTAAATGTTTGGAAAATCGCAACGTGGCCTCAATTTTGCACCTAGATATAAAAACAAGACATCCAAACAATGCCACGACTGTCTCCTTGCTCATGAAATTAATGAAATTGGACATTTCAACCTAATTTTGTGGGCATTTGTTTGACAGTCACGCTCCACATACACTATGGACTCTCCACGCTAGCTGAAATCTGTGATTTCACAGTTTCACGTTTTTAGATCGCCACAGAGGCCAAAATTGTTGACTGAATAATAGTCGCACATAAACCTTCATTAAAATCAACTCCCTCTAGTACTCATATTAAAATATCTAAGATTTATCTCTTATGGTTTTGCTTTTATTGTACTCTAAGTGGAAGGATGTGTGTTAGTTAGGATTTGAATCAATTAAGGCTGGCAGTGAGGTCACATGCACATAGAAACATTTAAAGGGACAGGCACACACACACACTTAAGGAAGGTGTCAATCAACTCTGTACAGACTTCTACATTCATCGGCCTAGGTCAGGGGTCGGCAAACCCACGGCTCCGGAGCCACATGTGGCTTTTTAGCCACTCTGATGTGGCTCCCTGTTACTTTTCTTTAACAGGCGCCCCCAAAAGTGGCCATTTTCGTTTTCGTTTTTGAGGACTGCATACGTTTTTTGGCAAATCTAAATACTATACTTTATACTTATATAATAGCACATGCATGAGCCTGGTCTCTTTTGAAAGATAACATTCTGACGTTTCTGATTCACTTTTAGTGCTAATAAAATTAAAAAGTAACATAGGTCTGAACTTGAGTTGAACTTGAATTTGTATACTCACGTTTTTCTGTAGTAGTTGCAATATCCAAAAGTATATTTAAAAATAAAAGAGTATACATAAACACCCCTCATAGTGTGAGCCAGGCCTGCATTTTACATGGAGCCTGGTTTGTCAACCACACACACACACACACACACACACACACACACACACACACACACACACACACACACACACACACACACACACACACACACACACACACACACACACACACACACACACACACACACACACATGACACACACACACACACACACACACACACACACACACACACACACACACACACACACACACACACACACACACACACACACGCACACACTTGGAACCCACATGTCAAAAAGACAGGTATGGTCCTTTAAATAAGGAGTAAACCACTTTCCGAACTCAGACCTACATTATCATTATTTCAAAGCGTGTGTCACATGTGCAGCATAAATTGTTATATGGTGGTGATGGCAGCACAGCAGTAAAGTTGTGTTATGAGCAGGAAGGGCTGTTCTGGAGCAGTCACTCCTGGAGTTAACAACCATCATGTTTAATGTTTAATGCTAAGGAAAGCCACTGGCCCGGACGTCATTCCTCCCAGGGCCGTCAGACTCTGCTCTGAGCAGCTTGCCCCTGTGCTCACAGACCTTTTTAATATGTCACTGGAGCGCCGCCTTGTTCCAAGGAGCTTCAAGGAATCTATCATTCCGGTTCCCAAGAAATCACCCATGACTTGTCTTAATGATTACAGACCTATTGCTCTAACCTCAGTTTTAATGAAATGTTTAGAGCGGCTAGTGCTGAATTATATAAAAGGTCAGATTCCTACCTGTCTTGATCCCTGGCAGTTCGCCTACAAGAAAAATAGATCAGTAGATGATGCTATTTCCTTAGCTCTTAATCCTGTGTATGAACACTTAGATAAGAAAAACTCCTATGTTAGAATGCTTTTTATCGATTATAGCTCTGCTTTTAATACGCTTATTCCATCTAATCTGATCCACAAACTTCAGTGTCTGGGTCTATGTGACGCTATCTGTGAATGGATTCTTAGCTTTTTAATTTTGAGACCTCAAAGAGTCAGGATTGGAAACAATATGTCTGATGAAATTGTTTTAAGTACTGGTTCGCCACAAGGCTGCATTCTCAGCCCTTTACTGTTCTCTCTCTGCACTCATGACTGTACTGCTTCCTATGATAACAATCTGATACTAAAGTACGCTGATGTATGTATGTATTATGCACTTTACTATGATATGCACTTTTAGGGGATGTTGATATCAACTTTAGCACTTGTCCTTTTATACTGTCTGTGTTTTTACATATTTTACATATTCTGCTCCTGTATTGGATTAGTTGTAGACACACAGTGTTTGCTCTGTACCTGTATTCCAATGTGGATTCGTCCATGTACATGGCAAATAAAATCTTTGACTTTTATCTGTTTAATGCTTAATTCCAGTAATGTAATGGCAGTTTAAGGCACGGAAATCCAACGGGGGACAGGGGGGACATGTCCCCCCCATCATGAGAAAAATATGATATGTCCCCCCCAATATATCACTGTAAACATAACTATGTAATTCAATAGAATAAATAATACTCAATGAAAGAACTTGTGCTGATTATAGACACTTAATAGCGAGTTTTTAAGTTTCCAAAGATTGCGACCCCCCCCCCCCCCCCCCCCCCACCGTGACGAGTCTGTCATTGGTCGCAGACCTTTCCAGTAAGTTGTTCAAACAAAGGATATGTTAGACATGTCTTTACTTCTACCACTCAATACAATAAAACACATTTATAATCACCACCTTTTCTTCATTTCCGCTGCATTGAATTACAGGTCACTCTTTATGTTAGCTAGCGGTTAGCTGACGTTGCTAGCTGCTAGTAACATCAACCAGTGTTTGACTAGCTAGCTACCTGGTAGATCGAAGCCCATTATAGAATAATAGAAGATAATATGATAGAAGCCCATCTCCTACTGTAAATAACCTGCACACTGTGTGTGTGTGTGTGTGCGTGTGCGTGCGTGCGTGTGTGTGTGTGTGTGTGCGTGCGTGCATGTGTGCGTGTGTGTGTGTGTGTGTCTGTGTCTAGCCAGCCAGTCAGGTAGAACATGGCAGAAAAAAGACCGACATCAGAGCCTATTTCAGTACACCAAAACGCAAAGTAATAACCCTAGTAGCCTAATCTCAAAGACTTAGACTACAGAGGTTGAAACATTTTCATACGAAAGAGGTGAAATGCTAAAATCATTTGATAATGATGTCATTAGGCAGAGCAGGCAAGAAATGGTACACAGACACTGACAGCAGAGCTGGGGACAGATACAGTAGACAGGAACAGACTGGCAGAGACAGGGAGTCTCGGGTATGTTTGTTGAGTTTTTGTTTGGCAACATTATGAAATGTTCTCTATTTTTTAGACTTGTAAAATATGGACATATTTTTATTTAATTTATTTAACCTTTATTTACCCAGGCAAGCAAGAATAAATTCTTAACATTTATTTGAACATAATTGGACAATGCCATGGATTGTTGCCACTCTCAAACTTAAACTGGTGACTGAACCACGATTTGTTTAAACAGTCAACATAATATATCAAAGTGCTTGACTTAAACATAACATATATCAAAGTGCTTGACTTAAACTTAAAAGTCTCTTCTAACATACAAAATAACTCTGTTCCTCAATATACATTTAACATATTACAACGTAGGCTATGTGTTACAGCACTACTTTTGGTGTCGCCCCCAGGAATTGCTCTTGAGAAAATGTAATGTAATTGTCCCCCCCCAGATTTTCGCCCCTGATTAAGATGTAGACTTAATGTGATCCCATGCATCCAGTGTAAGTCAATGGTAAGCCGCCTCTATAGGCTGATAGGTGCTACTAATACTAATCTATTAGAGATTCCCAAAACAGGGGTCTGGGGAACCCAAGTCTTTTACCCAGGGCCAGCAGCTCTGTTGGTTAGTTCGTTGGTTGGTCCACAAAAGTTGTCCCCACCCTCTAGCGGCCACAGGAGGCTGGAATTTGGGCCACGTCGTGTGTGTGTGCGTGTGCGTGTGCGTGTGCATGTGCGTGCATGCGTGCGTGTGTGTCTTGACTGGTTTTCCTCCTATCTCATTGCCAAAATTCGTCACTGCCTCTCCCCCCCTGCTGCTGAATCCCTCATACACGCCTTCATCTCCTCCCGCCTTGACTATTGCAACTCCCTCCTCACTGGCATCACCTCCTGCTCCCTCCATAAACTGCAGATGGTCCAGAACTCAGCCGCCCGCCTCCTCACTAACACATGGTCCCGTGATCACATCACTCCTGTCCTCCACTCTCTCCACTGGCTCCCGATCAAAGAACGCATCAAAACACTACTCTTCACATTCAAAGCCCTCCATAGCCTGGCCCCCCCCTACCTGACTGATCTCCTTCTTCTCTACCGCCCCACCCGTTCCCTCCGGTCTTCCTCCACTGCCTCCCTCACTGTCCCGACATCCAAACTTAAAAACTTTGGTGATCGGGCCTTCTCTCGCACTGCACCCCGACTCTGGAATTCCCTCCCTCAGTCCATCAGAGACTCCCCCACACTCTCCACCTTCAAATCCCGCCTCAAACCCCACCTGTTCTTCCTAGCCTTCAACCCCCCCCCCCCACCCACCCATAAGATTGATGTTTGTTGGGCGGCTACGTGGCGTAGTGGGCAAGGCGCTCGCCACGAAATCTGGAGACGCTGGGCTCGCCTGTTCGAGCCCAGCGCTCCACATTTGCTTTCAGTTTAGCTGGTCGTCCGTACTAATACACATTGGCCGTATTAGGGGGTGGGAAACTGATGGGTGGGGATCGGGCGTTGTGGACAGCGACTCCTACAGGTCGGTTGGTGCGCCTGCGCAGTAGAATCAGGAAGTGTCGGGGGCAGCGTGAGCCTCCCACGCGTTACTCCTCGCCACTGAGAGATCGAGCTGCGCAGGTGAAAAGATGCGACTGCTGTTACCTCAAGTACCGGAGGGGACTTGTGCTATGTATGACTTAGTCCACATTGCAGCCGGCTTGTGGGAGGCAAGAAACAGCGTTCGTGACAGGGGAGGGTTGAATTGGATGATATGAAATTGGGATGGGAGAAAATATAGAAAATGGGAGAAAAAGTGGATCAAAAAAAAGATTGATGTTTGTTACTGTCGCTCTATGTTTCTGTGTTATCTCATGCTGCTTTCCCCTGTTTTCCGCCGTGGTCTTATGTTCCTTTTTTGTTTCTTTGTTTTGCTATGTTACTCTGCCTACTGTCAGCGACTTCGGGTCCTTGAGAAGCGCTATATACATTAAATGAATTATTATTATTATTATTATTATTATTATTATTATTATTATTATTATTATTATTATTATTATTATTATTATTATTATTATTATTATTATTATTATTATTATTATTATTATTATTATTATTATTATTATTATTATTATTATTATTATTATTATTATTATTATTATTATTATTATTATTATTATTATTATTATTATTATTATTATTATTATTATTATTATTATTATTATTATTATTATTATTATTATTATTATTATTATTATTATTATTATTATTATTATTATTATTATTATTATATAAATACAATAGACTGTTAAATTGGAGCTTGTTTTGACAAAACATAAACAAAATTGGTTAGAAATGTCTTGTATACTGATTGGCCAAAGATGAAGCCCAGTTAATTATATTATGATATATTATGATATGACACACTTGCTAAGCTCCATGCCATCAGGGACAACCCCTCCCACCCACTATACACAGACTTGGCTGACAGAAGGAGCACGTTTAGACTACTCCCAAGATGTAGCACTGAACGGCTCAGGAAGTCCTTCATTCCGACAGCCATCAGACTACAATGCATGATATCACTGTGCCTCACTGCATCACTGAGCACAGGGTGACAGTTAACCATCTTCCTGGACTTTTACATTGTTGTTCAATATTACACTTACTGTACACTTAGTGTAGATTTCTGTATATTTTATATTAGATTGTATACATAACATAGGAAATGTATATCCTGGGCCGTATTTTGAATAAAATACAGTCCGGGATATACATTTCCTATGTTAAAATTTTACTCAGTTTGAGTAAACATGTACTCAGTTTGAGTAAAATTTACTCTGCGAAATTTACTGTAGGCTTATTTTATTCTTTATTCTTAGGCTTATTTTTATTCTTATTTGTGACTTGTTCTGTCTGCCTAAATGTTTACTGGTTAGTGGTATCTGTGTGAGCGATTTGTAGTGCCAAATTTCCCTCGGGATGAATAAAGTATTTCTATCTATTCTACTATTCTTTACTACGACAGATGGCGCTGGTTATCAATTCTTCCGACCAAAGGAGGCGAGGAAGAAGCGGTGACGAGCTATTCACGCGCCGGATACGTTGGCGAAGAACCTTACTGCTGATGTGTTACAAGTGCTGCAAGGAATTTCTCTGCAGTGAACGTTTTATTGGGATGTATTCAATAAAATAATATAATTGAAAACATTGGATACGACATAGGTCGATGTCAAAAAGAATATACAACGCTGAAGCGGACAGCAAGACTGGTTCGAAGACCGAATGGCGGTAGGTGAACCGGTCAGACACATCATAACATAAGATAAAGTGACAGCTTTCATAGACAGCTGTTCATTGATGCATGTACCCTAATGAAAATATACATATTTGTGTTGATCAATCTACGCTATGTCATCATGAATTGGTCTTAAAAGTACTCTTCGATTAATTCATGAACTGTCGCCGTAACGTTGTGAGAAGATGACAAAACTATTTTGTAACATCATTGCCCCCCCACACAGCCCAAGGGTAAAGTTGGCACGAAAGGCAAGAAGCAAATCTATGAGGAGAACGAGGCGACGCTCAAGTTCTACACAAGAGTCATCCTTGGAGCGAATGTAAGTTGGTGGTAGATGTCCACAACCTCGCCCCAATTACTCAATATAAAGTAGGCTAAATATTCTGCCAATGGATGGCCAGTAAAAGTGGATAAAAAATGAGTAATGTGCACTTCATGCATGCCACAGAGTGACTGATGGTCAGAAGCTTCGGTATTCCAATATTAAGTGGTCCAGGTGTCCAAATTCCTCTTCTGGTGGTGTAAAATCGTAATCCCATATAGGCCCATTCAGTTAATCATATCGAAATGAATCGCATCAAATTGTGGTCATATATGATTTTATGGTTCATATCATTGCCTAAATGGCTCATATCATTGCCTAAATGGCTAAGTTGCATCTTGCTATATTAGTTCCAAATGAACTGTTTTTCTCTTCATAGGCTATATTCGTTGCCATAAACCTTTTGGTCTTCTACAACTCATCCACATTTTGGACATGGGTAAGTTGCATTCCAGCAGGTTTGTGCCGATTTTCTTCATCATCTCCTTCAGAACAACAGTTGCTGACTTGTAAAATTACCACAAACTTTCTGATCAACGTCGTCACCCCTCTCTGCTCCCTCTTCATCTAGACACTGCTTGCGTTTGCTCTGGCAGTGTACATGGGGAGCTATCGCTCCATGTCCGCCATGGCCAAGCCAGTGTTTGCTGAGGACGGAAGTCTGTTGGACGGTGGAATAGACCTGAACATGGAGCAGGGCATGGCAGAGTGAGTAGTGCCCTAATAGCCTTGACTGTCATTATTTGAGATGGTTCCTTCCTGTGGTGACCACGACTGCTCTCTGGTCTTAGGCACCTGAAAGACGTCGTCCTGCTGACAGCCATAGTGCAAGTGCTCAGTACCATCTCTTCCTACTTCTGGTATCTTTGGCTGCTGGTAAGAGCCTTGTCTAAATTGTTTTTGCTGTAAAGCTGCGATTATTTCAATCTGTGATTTCTATACTAGATTGCATGAGAATACAGATTTTTCTTTCTACACATTCATTTTTACTCCAATATTTACAATGGAATGGAATGGACTGCATTTATATAGCGCTTCTATTCAAAGCGCTTTACAACTTATGTATCACATTCACCCATTCACTCACACATTCACACAACGACGGTGGAGGCAACCATGCAAGGTGCCACCTGGAGCTGGAATCAAACCGGGAACCTTCACATTACCAGACGACCGTTCTACCTCCTGAACCACTGTTGCCCCTCATATTCTTTATGTATTTGTCCAATTCCCTTCTCTCTTGTATTCTCATTTATTTTTTCTCTCTTTTTTTGTTTTGTTTTGTTCCTCTGTGTGTGTGTTAGGCCCCTGTGCGGGCCCTGCACCTACTGTGGGTGAACTTCCTGGGCCCCTGGTTTTCTGCTGACGGCCCTTCTGCACCAGAGGAAGTGAACGAGAAGAAGCAGCGACGACAGGAACGCAGACAGATGAAGAGATTCTGACCCTGCTTAGCAGACTAAGCAGTATTTTTTATACACAGAATCTAATATACAGACAGCCAGGACCTTGGCTTGTAAGTTATTCAGGAAAATAATTTTGATATGTCAGTTCAATTATGTCCATATCAGAGGAGCAACTGGTTTTCCTCTTCTCTTTTTTTTCTTCTTTTCCTTTTCTCTCTTATCTTCATCCCTTTTTCCGCTTGCATTTCAATTTTTCTCTACATTTAGAAAAGGAATTGTTCCATTTCACTGTGGTGTCGTTACTATGTAACAGTTGTTTCTGTTGTGTGTTATGTTTCTATTTCACTCTCATTGAAAACAACAAGAAATTGTAACACATTTTCTATATTTCAGTTGATAGATGTAATTTCTAAGCCTCATCTTTTAATTTACAGAACAAACGTTAGCTGTAGCTAAAGAAAATAAATTTTGACCAGGCAACCATTTTGTTCATAAATGGCAACGTCACAGTGAAATTGGCCAGTTGGTCCTGGTGTGTTAAAGGAACACTCCAACATAATACACTTATTTGCCACCTCCCCCAGTGTCAGACAAAAAGATTGGTCATAGAGGTTGCCCTCTCACACTCCCCTTGGCAGATCTCAATTATGTGTCTTGCAGCTCTCATTGTCTTATTAAATCAGTTAGATGGGAAATGTATCCCCCATCATAGCCCTTCAGAGAGACCCTGTCACTGCACCGTACAAGTAGAGAATAGAAGGACGTGATCCATAGTCGGGTGTCTTTTTGCAGTGTGGGCCAGAATTTGTTGCAATTCTATATTATAAAAAAAAAACTCATTATGCACATAATTAAGTCATGGCCAAAGGCCTTTGTTGTCCACTCATGTCTTTCATTTTGGGAAAGGTCCTACTTAAAAGTAAGAATATGAATACAAAGTTAAAGACATGACCGAATCTTAAAAGCCTCGACGGATTACATTAAAGATATCCATGGTAGATTTCCCCGTTTTCCGCCTTAAACACTTCACACAGGAATGGAAGACACTCTAGATACCTGCAATGATGCCCCTAATTTGAATGACTTAGTAGCTTTGTTTGATTCTGATCGGGGTTCCAATTTGCTTGAAAAATGCGGTATGTTGTACCCAATACCCATAACTAGTGGTTAAAAGTGCTATTGAAGATTTCTAGCTCTTTGTGAGGTGTGTGCGGATAGTTTGAACCTCTACCAAACGTCACTCTTCAATACAAAGCGGCACCTGTCCATGGACCCTATGTTAACATAGGGGGATGAATCTCCCTTCCTTTTTAACACCTTGTCCATCGACTGATTGCTGTGGATCTATAAGTTCCTCAGGTCAGTGATGTATGATGATGAAGTGATGTTGAGAAAAGGGTTTGGCGTGTAGCTTATCCCACTTTCCCTTTGACATGATGTCACTGATTCTCCTCCACACCATGCTGACCCTGCCATCTTGCCTTTTGCAATGCTGGAAAATAAACCGCTTTATTCAGAATGTTTGTTCATTTTCAAAGAATTCAGTTTCATCAATCATTGTGCTGTGTGTGGTTTTTTTTTAACAGATGAATAAGAACAAAGATATAGTGGCAAATTTGAATTGTCATCAGTCACTTGGTCAGTTAAACAAACTGAATTGAATCAGTTCATACAGAGTTCATTTCATGTCTGTCTGCCAACACGTCCGTAGGTAATCCATGGATACAGTTGTTTCCAGGTCTTAAATGTACATAATAATTAAAGATTCTGTATAATATACAACAAGCTGACTTCTTGATATGATTTCCCCCTTTTATTCCTTTGCGTATTAGTGCTCTCATATTATGTGGTAGGTATTTTTTGTTGAGAGTAGCCAAAACACTTAGTTTAAAGGTATAATCTGTAATGCCATCAAACAGGAACCTATACCGGCAAAAGTGCCCCGCTTGATATTGTGCATTGTTTACTTTTGGAGTTGGGAGTTTAGTAATTTATATTGTGAATTCCTCCAGATCTCTCTTGGCAGAGACTGTGTTATCTTTTCCCTAAAGGTTGCTGTTTGGTGACATTACAGATTATACCTCTAAACAAGGACACACTTATACAAAGTGAATTTCCTGTGAGCCGCCACTAGGGTCAGTTCCCAAAGGTCAGTGAATACCACAACCACAACACCAGAGGGAGCTCCACAAATCATGTTAAACCCAGATTCGGCTCAAACAAGGGACTAAACACGTTTAGCAATTATGCCACATCAATGTGGAACGCCCTACCCACAGCTGTAAAGGAATGTGAATCACTACCCACCTTCAAAACCACTAAGAGCACCTACGGGAGACTGCAATTCAAAACTGGCCCCTGTAAATGCCCTAACCCAACCCCCTCCAATGTACAGTAAATGTCCTAACCCAATAATACACAAGACCCTCTTCTTGGGACCAAGTAAGGTTTAGTCGATAATCCAATGTGCAGTTACCCTACCCAACCCCACCCCAACCACCTCCAATGTACAGTTTCCCCACCCCACCTACCCAACCTCCTCCAATGTACAGTTTCTTCGTCAAATGTATATACTCTTTTTTAGACTCTTTTTGTATCACAAACAGTACTGTATTTGTAAATCTGGTATGTCATAAATGTATAGATGTAGCAGTACTTTATCTGTATGTCATATGTTATGATGAATTGAAAATGGGGGACCCTGATGTAAACAAGACGAAAGTCTTTCTCTGGTCTGCATCCCCTTAACAATTGTGTGTATTGAGCTGTATACTGTATTGTACCCATTCTGCAATCTGTTAATACAAATTTCAATCAATCAGTCAGAACAGGTAACCGTGAGTGAATTGGACTTTGAATAAGTCTTTATTCATTGCACACATTGACAATGTCGTTATGTGATAGTGACGGGAATTGGGAATTCTTTTTCGAGAGCCGGATCTTTTTAGCTTGGCTCACTAAAAAGAGCCGGCTCATTCAGCTCCCAAGCCTGCTCCTCTGATTCTTTGTTGCTTAAATTAATTTATTACCCAAAATAATGTAAAATGAATTACTAATGTAAAAACATACATTATATCAAATGTTTATTATTTATATGGATTTATTTACATACTCAACATGGAGCAGAGTGTTACAAAGAATAGTGGCATAGCCTTTTGCAAAAACTCAGAGCTCTGGGTTGTAGGTATGGGTGGTTGTGGTGGTGTATTGGATGATGCTGTAGAAAGAATTGCAGCAACAGTTGCAGTACACACACTGTCTGGTACCTTCATTAATAACAGGTTCCCTTGCTTCTCTTTTATTTTCCAATTCCATAGATGGATGAGCAGGTTGTTTGTGGAGCCTGCTCGATATGATATTTTCACCTTGCACAGTCTCTACACTCTGCCTTTGAACTGTCTACATTGTGTGGACACACAGACGCCACCACACATTATTGACCAATCACGTGCGGCTTTAACAGAAGAAAAAACAGGAGAAAAACGAATCGGCTCCCGTTGTTCACTTCAAAGAGCCGGCTCTAAGAGACTTTTTGTTTGCGACCGACACATCACCAGTTGGTGACATTGTCGACCATAGAGATGCTGCTTCACATTTAAAAATATATGAATTCAAATTATGCAAGAGTGAATAAATACATTTATACAATTTGTATACAAAAAAAAGTATAGAAATTAGGTGTAGGCTACTGGTCATGATGACTCCAGCATGTTTTGGGGCTTCCTAGAAGAATAACAGACCAGAGGCCTAATGTTGCTTGGTTGACAAAAGCAGGAAGTAATTGTTGCTTGCAAGGCCTGGCACTGGTGTGGTATCAGATAAAATAACCAGTCTCGGGTGATGTCAAGGAGAGTAAATAGAGGAGATGTCACTGCTTTCATATATCATATTGCATCATATCGTGTGAAAATTGAGGACATGCGCAGATAAAAGGTGTCCGCATTTTCATTGGATTTAGTCCCAGGCATTGATTGATTGATTGATTGATTGATTAATTGAAAATGTTATTAACAGATTGCAGAATGGGTACAATACAGTACAGCTCAATACACAATTGTTAAGGGGATGCAGATCAGAGAAACACTTTTTTGTTTACATCAGGGTCCCCCATTTTCAATTCATCATAACATATGACATACATATAGACATCTATACATTTATGACATACCAGATTTACAAATACAGTACTGTTTTTGATCAAGAAGAGGCTAAAAAAGAGAGTACATTTGACAAAGAAACTACATTGGAGGAGGTTGGTAGGTAGTGGGGAACTACATTGTAGGTGGGGGGGGGGGGTAACTACATTGGATTATCGACTAAACCTTACTTGGTCCCAAGAAGAGGGTCTCGTGTATTATTGGGTTTAATAGGACATTTATTGTAGGGGAGAACAGGGGACGCTGTCACACTTTTTACTCTAGTGTGAATTGCTCATTATCAAAACATCTTTCAATAGTCTTTCTACATTAAATTGAAGCTTAAGATGTTGGCTTGAAATGTGTATCCCTCTCATTTTCCAACATATTGTAACAAAAAGTTAATCACCTATCAAAGACACTCTGACACATTGTGACAACCAATGGATGGTTGTCACACTATGGGGTTGGTTGTCACCATGTGTTTTAATGGGAAATAATCTTAAAAAGAAGACAAGAAGGCAGAACTAAATTGGAAAGTTTAATTGCATTTACAAGTTGACAAATACATAACTTAATGCATCTTAACATGAACATAAACAGGAACACATCTTTAGGCCATCCTATACCGTACCGTTTACCTCCACCATCTGTTCTCTCCCCTCCAGGTCGGATTGCATCCAGCTCACTGATAGACTATCAAAACCAATTGCTTTTAGCTTGTCAATCAGAATGGTGTGATTGACAGTGTCGAAGGCCTTTTGTAGGTCCAGCATGACCATGCCGCAGTATTTACCCGCGTCCACCTCTTGTTTGATGTGGTCGTTTAAATAGAGAAGGCATAAGGCATAACACTCCACCAGTGCAATCTCGTCATGTGCCGTACCCCCATCTCCTGCTGGGGGACGTGCTGGTGATTTAGCTTTCAATTATGTTAGCCTTGGCTGCTGTATTTGTATGTAGGTGATATATTAGAATTAGTTGGTTTGTACATAGTAGCGGTCAATGAAGAACAGGACACAGGAGCAAAAATATTTTAGGGCGACACCCAGTGGCCAACAGTCAACACTGCTGTTAAAATGCCTATGGCAACTTTTGGCCCCGGAAACCTTTCTAACCTTTTTTAGGAACATTCTATAGATTGTATTGTTTTCTTAAATGTGTATGGATACAGTATCTGGTTATGGAAAAATTCTTACTTATTGTTTTTTTTTGCCATTTATCCCTGATAGTCATGGGAAAATGTTATTCGTATGTCATAAATGTCCTGATTAATTGAAAATGGGGGACCCTGATGTAAACAAGACAAGTATTTTTCTGGTCTGCATCCCCATAACAATTGTTTGTATTGAGCCGTACTGTATTGTACCCATTCTGCAATCTGTTAATAAAGTTTTCAATCAATCAATCAATTAAGCTCTTGTACCCCGTCAGTAAAAGCCGGACATTTACCGGGGCCAGTTTCTAATTGCAGCCAGCATAGGTGCTCTTTGAGAGCAGTTTTGAAGGAGGGTAGGGATTCACATTATTTTACGGCTGTGGGTAGGGCGTTCCACATGGTTGTGGCATAATTGCTTCATTTGCAGAGTGGACAGTAGAAATTATCACTGGAGACGTCGTCAGAATTATATCACAATTCATCATCTCTGTTTTGTATTAAAGGGATGGTTTAGATTTTTGGAACCCTAGCCCTTTCTCAGCACTGTTCCTCAACTTAGTTCCGGATAGTTAGCCACAAATGAATGCAAAGTCAATGGCAGTGGCGTCGTTTCAGTAAAAGCCAAGGTATGGCACTTAGGGAGGGTGGGGGGGTGAAGGGGGGGTTTCCCTCCCTTGGTGGATTTTTTATGTCAAATCAGTTGTGCAATAGTCACTTTTGGTGAGTTGTTTCTAGGACTACACAAGCATTTTTAGTATAGAAATGTGTCAACAGACTAAAGCAGGGAACCACAATATTTAGCATACAAATTATGCAGAATGTAATATCATGTAGAGTAGAGCGTTTCTAATTCCGCCAGTTTTGAGCATCGATTCTTGCGTATTTTGGATGAAAAGCTATCCGTGAAATCCTTGATCATTCCCTTTACCGACATCCATAATATTCTAGGGTCCGGCACCGAGTTCACATTCTCTGGTAGGAATACTGAAAGAGCTTCTTTGAGTTGTGTAATGAATTCCTTGTTATTCAGCAGTGTTGTGTTAAAGCGCCATCTTGGGGCTCGGGATGATAGTATACCAAATGATCCTTTTAGGAGTAAATAACAGTGATCTGATAGTGCATTGGGTACCATCTCCACTTCATAGTTATCAAATAGTCTCGGTGTTGCGAAAACAAGTTTTTCTTTTTTTTAACTTTATTTTTTAGCGTTTATCGCTTTTCTGGTCAAGCATGACCGACAGAAACAGGTTGAAATGGGATGTAGAGCAGGGGAAGACACTCTGAGAAAATACGGCGGGTCCGGGAATCGAACTCGTGTACCCCAGATCCGTGACGAGCACGGTTTTCCCCGACGCAGAAATAGCGCCGAGATATGTGGTGAGCTACGGGAGCTCCCCTTCTGGAGAGTGCTTTATGTCTTGCTAATCGACAAGAGTACTTCCGGGTCGTGGGGTTGAGTGATCGCCATAGATCATTTACACCTGTATTCTTTGCCCAATCCTTTAACGCATTAGATGACTTTTTTTGTTCGTTGGAAAAGTTGGGATAAGATTTATCCAACCCACGGTCCCAAATGGCATTAAAATCCGCACCAATTATAAATGAGTATTCTGGAAGGTTTAACATTTCCCTAGTGTAGAAATTATTTTCGTATAGATTTGGGGCATATACCGCTACCAACGCTATTTTCCTATTCTTGTGTATAATCTTAGCTATGGTTATCCGACCATCTGCATCAGACCATACTCCCTTCAATTCAATATTCAATTTCCGTTTCACGACTATAGCAACTCCACGGGTTCTCGTTCCAAAGGAAGAGTGACTAATGTTATGGTATGTGTTGTCCGCTAACGTAGCTTTGTCTCCCACTAAAATGTGCGTTTCGCTTAAGAGAGCCACATCAACCTGTTTGTTTTTCATCAATGTGACCACGCTTTTGCGTTTATGTTGATTATTTATTCCCCCAGTGTTCCAGATCATTATATTCAAACTAGCCATAATCTATACATATTGATTTGTATTTGTTGGTAATATTTCTGGAGTGCGAATTCACAATGGATTTATATCCCACTGTTGAGGTCCTGTTGAGAGCCGAGCATAAAAACATACATATATATATACAAAAAAAAACCTGAACCCCCCTCCCTTACAGAGTCGTACAAGGTACCTATTTGATACCTCCTTCGCGTACAACCTCTTCCTTTCCTGCACCTCCGGTCTGCCCAGAATGAGCAATTTATCCTAATCTTTCCTATGTATACCATAGGATCTATACTTTACTTCTAATTTAATAGAATGTCACCTGTGACCAAGCCAGAATGAAAATTATACCTCGATTGGTATACTCAATTAAACTTTTTTTTTTTTTTTTTTTTTTTTTTTAAAACCTTCTATTAACATTTATTGGTTAGAACATTTCAGAATAACGAAATAAAGTATAAGAAATAGTGATGTTTAGAATTAGATATCGAAAACCCATCTAATCCGGGAATATCTACTTAAATTTTTTAAATACCTTTGTATGTTTACACATCTAAACAACAAGGAGATTTTAAATACTTGTATGCAGATCGTCCACCGTCATGCGTGATCATTAATCTGTTATGGTGGTCGTTGTTCTTCACGTCTATTTCATGACCAAGACTCATATCATTGTTATTTCACGGGGCCATCATTGAAAAAGGTATTGTATTCCATAGTGCTGTCAGCCGCTCGTTACTTGCAGTTTGATGCTTTAATGTTCCAGCACATTCCTCGTGCCCTAAAACAATAACCATCCAGTGTATTCCAGAATATTCCGTTATGACTCATAGCCTTCAAGTAAGAAAAATAGAGTATAAAAATCTAGAATGTTCCAAAATGGTCGGTATCAAATCAAGATCTGCATATTACCGTGAATCTATATTTATATGGTGTTTAGCGTTTTACATCAAATTACTTATTTCTCAATGTTGTCAAAAGTTTGTATGTTGCCGTTTTTTGATGTCCATGCAATTGTAGAGTTATCCGTGAAAGATGAATCTTGTCATCCACTTTTTACATTCTTCATGTATTCTTCTGCCGCCTTAAGCGAACGTAGCATGAATCTCTTTCCTTCTCCCTCAACTATGGAAAGATTTGCAGGGTACCGTAGGATGGGGTGGAGACCTTTCTCATATAGCTGGTTTACTACAACCTTGTAGTGGGCCCGCAGAGTTATGGCTTCCTTGCACATATCTTCATAAAACCACACTCTTTTCCCTTTGTACATCAGTTTTCCCCATCTCTTGCGTGATTCCCTGATAATCGTGTCTCTTGTTGCAGTTTCCCGTAGACTAGCAATTATCACTCTTTCCTTGTTGTTTTTATTGTAGTTTTCAGATCCAATTCTGTAGCGTTTGTCCACTATCGGTTCTGTAGATAGGATTTCAGAACCTAGGATTTCGAATAGTACTGCAGCAAACTTGTCATCTATGCAGTCGACTGATTCATCCAGACCCACTATACGGAGATTGAATCTGCGGGCGTGCCGTTCTATTTCTAGCAGATGGATCAAGTTTTCCTCCTTGTTGTCTTGGATCAACTGCCGGAGCTGTTTGTTTTCCAGTTGCATTTCCTTCGATACTTCGGCGATATCTTCAGATAGTTCCTTATTCTTCTCCTCTTGCTTCCGTGAGTATTCGATCCCAGTATTTGCAACCGCCGTTATGCGATCGGATTGTGCTACAAACTGTGTGTTGATATATTCAAATTTGGCCTCTATGGCTATCTTAAATGCGGTAGCATTAGCCTCGACTCTATCCACAGCTTTAGCCATATCAGTAACCTTGTCGGTTAGGATTTTCATCATATCTGTCATCCGCGTTTTGAAGTCGGGTGGAATACTCTCCATGACTGTCTCTGCTGAGGTCGTTTGAATGTTAGAATCCATGCTATTGTCGGGTTTTTTATTCTCAATAGCGTCCGCTCTTCCCTTCCCTGAACGTGTCACCGCACCGTCTGCCGTTGGAGAATCTGCTTCACGTCTTTTTGAGCTATCTTTCTTTGGTCGCATGCTGCGTTTCACTGTTGATATAGTTAGTTGAAGGTCTTAGTTAATATATAAGTCGAGGTTTAAACACATTAGTGTTGTATAAAGTAGGTATTTAAGCGAAATTAACAAAAAATGGAGCGGAGCTTGTGACAGATGCGACCGTCACATACTGTCGTCAAACCGGAAGTCTACTCTACATTATTTACTTCTTTACAATATAACGACTTGGCTCGACTGGAATCTCAAGTTAATTTACTAAAAATAGAGATTAACGCCATTTACAGACAACAATCTGAAGTACAAATACGTAGCACAAGACAACAGCATTACTCTCAAGGTTCCAAGTTTCAAGTTTCTCAAGTTTCTTTAATAGTTGTCATACAGAAGTACAGAATACTTTTGTACAAAATGCTTCTTACTGTTGCGCTCCAGAGACTGTGCAAGACAAGATAAGTATGAAATAAAATAACATAGTAAAATTAGAAGTAAAAAAATGAGGTCACAGTGTTCAGTTTAGACATATGTACAATGTTCGATGCAGAATAGACGTAGTTACCATACAATATACAATACTGTGCAGTGTACTAATATACAATACTATATAGTGCAAGGCAGAAATGGAGAAATGGGACGAGGTGCAATTTAGGTACAATTCACAGTAGGTGTACGAGTTGTAGTGCAAATCCTTTATCAATAAATATAAAGTGTAAGTGTGTTTGTGTGATCTAAAGTGTGGAGAGTGGGTGCTGCAGTGTGTTGTTTGTTTGAGTGAGTGTGTGCGTGTGGGTGTGTGTGCTGTGTGCATTTGATGGTTGTTGCATAGTGATTATTGTTCGTTTAGCGATTATTGTTCGTTTAGCAGCCTGATGGCCTGGGGATAGAAGCTTCTTCTGAGTCTTTCTGTGCTCGCCTTAAGACTCCGGTATCGCTTGCCTGACCGCAGCAGTTCAAAGAGGCAGTTGTTCGGGTGGCTCGAGTCCTTAATAATTCTCTTAGCCTTCCCCTTGCACCGCTTGTTGTAAATGTTCTGGAGGGTGGGAAGCCCCCCTCCAATTGTGCGTTCGGCTGAACGTGTCACTCTTTGTAGTCTGCTACGGTCTTGTGCAGTGCTATTCCCAAACCAGGAGGTGATGTTGCCGGTCAGGATGCTCTCTATTGTACATGAGTAGAAGTTCCTAAGGATCTTCTGACTGACTTGGAACTTCCTTAGGCGCCTGAGGAAGTAGAGGCGTTGTCGTGCCTTCTTCACACTGAGTCCACACTGAGTCCACCCTCCAAACCAAGTTCCAAACCAAGTCACCTACTAGCTACGCGATTAAGAGTTAACGCAAAATTTGCAGATATAACCTCCATTAAAGCACAACAAGGACTTGTAACAGACACCAAAGAAATAAACACGACATTCAAAGAATTCTACTCCAACTTGTATAAATCAGAAACGACCTTCGATCAAAACAAAATGGACACATATCTTAATCAAATTAACCTCCCCAAACTTTCAGAGGATGATGCTAAACAGTTAGAAACACCAATCACACTAGAGGAACTCAGGAAGGCCATATCCGAAATGCAAAGTGGTAGGGCTCCTGGAAGAGACGGTATCCCACCAGAAATGTACCTCTCATGTTGGGACATAATTGGACCCCTATTACTTAATATGATTTTATACTCAGTCAAGGAGGGGAACTTTCATAAGAACGACAATATAGCACTCATAACAGTCCTCCTTACAAAAGACAAAGACCCCACCGAGTGCGGTAGTTATAGACCCGTAAGCCTCCTCGGAACCGATATCAAAGTATTATACAAAGACCCATCGGCCATGATTACAACAGGTATAATCACCTCCGGAATATTTCCGGTATCACGCTCTTCTAGACAGGGTTGCCCTCTTAGTCCCGGACTATTCGATTTATCACTAGAACCTTTAGCACAATATATAAGACAATCCCAACTCATAGAACCAATCGTAATCAAGGGCACACAACACAAAATTTGTCTATATGCGGACGACGTAATGTTCATGCAAAACCCTAACACCGCAATGCCTCATCTTCTCAAGTTGATTAATGACTTTGTCGACCTATCAGGATTTAAAATAAACTGGCCAAAGTCGGCTTTCCTTCCACTGAACGCCCCTGCAAAGAATACAAGTCTTCCAGAAGAAATACCAATGGTTAAACACTTTAGATGCTTGGGAGTTGAAGTATTCCCTACCATAAGCCAAACGGTGAAACACAATTACATAGAAATCCAAAATAAAATCAAATACGACCTTGATAGGTGGTCAAAACTTAAAAACTCAGTACAGGCACGGGTTTCAATAGTTAAGATGGATGTCTTACCAGAATCAACTTCATCAGCTCAATGCTTCCGTTACCCCCTCCAAAAATTACACTCTTCCGCATATAAATTTATTTGGAATAACAAACCACCACGTATAAAAAGAGAAACAAAGCCGACGGAGGGATGGCAATCCCAAATTTTTTCCACTATTTTAAGGCGTACACTTTAAGACCACTGACAACCTGGTTTGAACCCCAAGCATCAGTATCCTGGAGAAATTTAGAAGTAAATATAGTAGCACCACAGAGACTACAGGACATAGTATACACCAAAATATCAATTAAGCAATGCAAACTGAAATTTGGCCCCATAATTACACATGCGATCCGGATATGGCGTGAAACACAAAAAAAATATTCTAATCCACATAAATGGCATAATCATACTCCCTTATTCAATAACAATGCACTCCTGATTAGAAAACGACCTATAAGAATCCCTAGATGGGAAAAGCAAGGCATACATACATTAGGAGATGTTTTGTGAGGTTCGTCTGTTTCCCTGGACCTTTAATTCCCTGTCTCCTCACCTCACCAGCCCCCACCCTCGCGTTGTTTTTACTCTCCTCTGCTCTTCAACAGCCCACACCCTTGGACTACCTTTCACAGCTGTGATAAGTTATGATTAGCGCCCCAGAGGGCTTTAAATACCTGGACTTCCCCTCCAGTCCTCGTCGGGTCGTTCTGTAGGCTCCTACGGGAGGTTCTGTATCTGTATGCTACCATCTACCGCCGCGCTCCTGGTGAGACATCGTCATCGCTCTCTATTCTTCCACGGGAGGATTCCTTTGTTCTCACTGGGAGACGTTGTGCCATTCCAGACGTTACCATCACCTGCCGCGTCTCTGGCGTGAGACGAGGTGCCAGCCATCGCCACCTGTCGCCGTTTGCCTGGAGTGGGACACAGTCGGCGCTCTCTAATTCTCTACGAGAGGTTTTCCAGTGTCCCACTCCAGACCCCAAGCAGACACGCTCCACTCCAGACCCCGAGCCGGCGCGCTCTTCTAGCCGGCGCGCTCCTACTCCAGACGCGCATCGCTTCCTAATCCTCTACGGGAGGATGCGTCTCTCCGAGCCGGCGCGCTCTTCTAGCCGGCGCGCTCCTACTCCAGACGCGCATCGCTTCCTAATCCTCTACGGGAGGATGCGTCTCTCCGAGCCGGCGCGCTCTTCTAGCCGGCACGCTCCTACTCCAGACGCGCTCCACTCCAGACCCCGAGCCGGCGCGCTCTTCTAGCCGGCGCGCTCCTACTCCAGACGCGCATCGCTTCCTAATCCTCTACGGGAGGATGCGTCTCTCCGAGCCGGCGCGCTCTTCTAGCCGGCGCGCTCCTACTCCAGACGCGCTCCACTCCAGACCCCGAGCCGGCACGCTCTTCTAGCCGGCGCGCTCCTACTCCAGACGCGCTCCACTCCAGACCCCGAGCCGGCGCGCTCTTCTAGCCGGCGCGCTCCTACTCCAGACGCGCATCGCTTCCTAATCCTCTACGGGAGGATGCGTCTCTTCACTTCCGAGGAGGATCTCCTTGCCAGGCCTCCGCCGTCTGAACCCTGCCATTCCCTGTAAGCAGCTCTGGCCCTCGCCCTGTCCAAGGCCTTAACCCTGTTTCTCTGTCCCTGTCTCCAGCCCGCCTCCCCGGGCCTCTGTCCCTGTTTCCCCCTCTCCAGTGCCCCTGTTCCTGCCCTGACCTTTTGCCCTGTCCCTTAGCCTTTTCCCCTTAGCCTGCTCGCCTCTTAAAGGCACAGTGCCACATTTTTCCCTATTTCTTTGTTCCAGTGTTTTTGTTGTTCTCCCTTAAAGGGACAGTGCCGCTTTTTGTTTGTATTGAATAAATGCCCTGTTTTGGCTTACTCTCATACCTGTCTTGTGTTGTGCGATTGGGGTCGGTTACAAACCATAACAGTACGACCCGACCCGTCGACGACCCCAGCCAGCACAGACAGTGTATGTTGAGTTTGCCCCTTTTAGTTCCCTCTAACTCCCTCTAGCTCCCTTTAGTTTCCCCTGTTAGCTTCCCTGTTAGCTCCCCTGTTAGCCTGTTAGTCTCCCCTGTTAGCTCCCCTGTTAGCCTTGTTAGCTCCCCTGTTAGCTTCCCTGTTAGCTCCCCTGTTAGCCTGCTAGTCTCCCCTGTTAGCTCCCCTGTTAGCCTTCGTTAGCTCCCCTGTTAGCTACTCAGTTTTCCCCACTGCTAGGACTGCCCCTTCAGCTAGTAAGGTCAGTTTCCCCACTGCTAGGACTGCCCCTTCAGCTAGCGAGGTCAGTTTTCCCCACTGCTAGGACTGCCCCTTCAGCTAGCAAGGTCAGTTTTCCCCGCTGCTAGGACTGCCCCTTCAGCTAGCAAGGTCAGTTTCCCCACTGCTAGGACTGCCCCTTCAGCTAGCAAGGTCAGTTTGCCCACTGCTAGGACTGCCCCTTCGGCTGGCAAGGTCAGTTTCCCCACAGCTAGGACTGTCCTTCCAGCTAGCTTGTTCTCTCATGCTGGTCCAGCCCTGTCTGCTAGCCTAGCTCCGGCAGCTAGCGCAGCCTCTATGTTTATGTAGCAGTACTGCTAGCATAGGCCCTGTAGCTAGCAGTGCCCTGGCAGCTTCCCTGTCCCTCTGCTAGCCCCACCTTAGGTGTAGCTTCCCCTGCTAGCATGGCCCAGTTTTTTTTTGTTGTTGCTTTGTCATGTCCCTTGCCCCACTGTCGGTATTTTTGGGTCGCCCGGTGGCTCCCGTGGAGGGGGGGGTACTGTGAGGTTCGCCTGTTTCCCTGGACCTTTAATTCCCTGTCTCCTCACCTCACCAGCCCCCACCCTCGCGTTGTTTTTACTCTCCTCTGCTCTTCAACAGCCCACACCCTTGGACTACCTTTCACAGCTGTGATAAGTTATGATTAGCGCCCCAGAGGGCTTTAAATACCTGGACTTCCCCTCCAGTCCTCGTCGGGTCGTTCTGTAGGCTCCTACGGGAGGTTCTGTATCTGTATGCTACCATCTACCGCCGCGCTCCTGGTGAGACATCGTCATCGCTCTCTATTCTTCCACGGGAGGATTCCTTTGTTCTCACTGGGAGACGTTGTGCCATTCCAGACGTTACCATCACCTGCCGCGTCTCCGGCGTGAGACGAGGTGCCAGCCATCGCCACCTGTCGCCATTTGCCTGGAGTGGGACACAGTCGGCGCTCTCTAATTCTCTACGAGAGGTTTTCCAGTGTCCCACTCCAGACCCCAAGCAGACACGCTCCACTCCAGACCCCGAGCCGGCACGCTCTTCTAGCCGGCGCGCTCCTACTCCAGACGCGCTCCACTCCAGACCCCGAGCCGGCGCGCTCTTCTAGCCGGCGCGCTCCTACTCCAGACGCGCATCGCTTCCTAATCCTCTACGGGAGGATGCGTCTCTTCACTTCCGAGGAGGATCTCCTTGCCAGGCCTCCGCCGTCTGAACCCTGCCATTCCCTGTAAGCAGCTCTGGCCCTCGCCCTGTCCAAGGCCTTAACCCTGTTTCTCTGTCCCTGTCTCCAGCCCGCCTCCCCGGGCCTCTGTCCCTGTTTCCCCCTCTCCAGTGCCCCTGTTCCTGCCCTGACCTTTTGCCCTGTCCCTTAGCCTTAGCCTTTCCCCTTAGCCTGCTCGCCTCTTAAAGGCACAGTGCCACATTTTTCCCTATTTCTTTGTTCCAGTGTTTTTGTTGTTCTCCCTTAAAGGGACAGTGCCGCTTTTTGTTTGTATTGAATAAATGCCCTGTTTTGGCTTACTCTCATACCTGTCTTGTGTTGTGCGATTGGGGTCAGTTACAAACCATAACAGTACGACCCGACCCGTCGACGACCCCAGCCAGCACAGACAGTGTATGTTGAGTTTGCCCCTTTTAGTTCCCTCTAACTCCCTCTAGCTCCCTTTAGTTTCCCCTGTTAGCTTCCCTGTTAGCTCCCCTGTTAGCCTGTTAGTCTCCCCTGTTAGCTCCCCTGTTAGCCTTGTTAGCTCCCCTGTTAGCTTCCCTGTTAGCTCCCCTGTTAGCCTGCTAGTCTCCCCTGTTAGCTCCCCTGTTAGCCTTCGTTAGCTCCCCTGTTAGCTACTCAGTTTTCCCCACTGCTAGGACTGCCCCTTCAGCTAGTAAGGTCAGTTTCCCCACTGCTAGGACTGCCCCTTCAGCTAGCGAGGTCAGTTTTCCCCACTGCTAGGACTGCCCCTTCAGCTAGCAAGGTCAGTTTTCCCCGCTGCTAGGACTGCCCCTTCAGCTAGCAAGGTCAGTTTCCCCACTGCTAGGACTGCCCCTTCAGCTAGCAAGGTCAGTTTGCCCACTGCTAGGACTGCCCCTTCGGCTGGCAAGGTCAGTTTCCCCACAGCTAGGACTGTCCTTCCAGCTAGCTTGTTCTCTCATGCTGGTCCAGCCCTGTCTGCTAGCCTAGCTCCGGCAGCTAGCGCAGCCTCTATGTTTATGTAGCAGTACTGCTAGCATAGGCCCTGTAGCTAGCAGTGCCCTGGCAGCTTCCCTGTCCCTCTGCTAGCCCCACCTTAGGTGTAGCTTCCCCTGCTAGCATGGCCCAGTTTTTTGTTGTTGTTGCTTTGTCATGTCCCTTGCCCCACTGTCGGTATTTTTGGGTCACCCGGTGGCTCCCGTGGAGGGGGGGGTACTGTGAGGTTCGCCGGTTTCCCTGGACCTTTAATTCCCTGTCTCCTCACCTCACCAGCCCCCACCCTCGCGTTGTTTTTACTCTCCTCTGCTCTTCAACAGCCCACACCCTTGGACTACCTTTCACAGCTGTGATAAGTTATGATTAGCGCCCCAGAGGGCTTTAAATACCTGGACTTCCCCTCCAGTCCTCGTCGGGTCGTTCTGTAGGCTCCTACGGGAGGTTCTGTATCTGTATGCTACCATCTACCGCCGCGCTCCTGGTGAGACATCGTCATCGCTCTCTATTCTTCCACGGGAGGATTCCTTTGTTCTCACTGGGAGACGTTGTGCCATTCCAGACGTTACCATCACCTGCCGCGTCTCCGGCGTGAGACGAGGTGCCAGCCATCGCCACCTGTCGCCGTTTGCCTGGAGTGGGACACAGTCGGCGCTCTCTAATTCTCTACGGGAGGTTTTCCAGTGTCCCACTCCAGACCCCAAGCAGACGCGCTCCACTCCAGACCCCGAGCCGGCGCGCTCTTCTAGCCGGCGCGCTCCTACTCCAGACGCGCATCGCTTCCTAATCCTCTACGGGAGGATGCGTCTCTCCGAGCCGGCGCGCTCTTCTAGCCGGCGCGCTCCTACTCCATACGCGCATCGCTTCCTAATCCTCTACGGGAGGATGCGTCTCTCCGAGCCGGCGCGCTCTTCTAGCCGGCGCGCTCCTACTCCAGACGCGCTCCACTCCAGACCCCGAGCCGGCGCGCTCTTCTAGCCGGCGCGCTCCTACTCCAGACGCGCATCGCTTCCTAATCCTCTACGGGAGGATGCGTCTCTCCGAGCCGGCGCGCTCTTCTAGCCGGCGCGCTCCTACTCCAGACGCGCTCCACTCCAGACCCCGAGCCGGCGCGCTCTTCTAGCCGGCGCGCTCCTACTCCAGACGCGCTCCACTCCAGACCCCGAGCCGGCGCGCTCTTCTAGCCGGCGTGCTCCTACTCCAGACGCGCATCGCTTCCTAATCCTCTACGGGAGGATGCGTCTCTTCACTTCCGAGGAGGATCTCCTTGCCAGGCCTCCGCCGTCTGAACCCTGCCATTCCCTGTAAGCAGCTCTGGCCCTCGCCCTGTCCAAGGCCTTAACCCTGTTTCTCTGTCCCTGTCTCCAGCCCGCCTCCCCGGGCCTCTGTCCCTGTTTCCCCCTCTCCAGTGCCCCTGTTCCTGCCCTGACCTTTTGCCCTGTCCCTTAGCCTTAGCCTTTCCCCTTAGCCTGCTCGCCTCTTAAAGGCACAGTGCCACATTTTTCCCTATTTCTTTGTTCCAGTGTTTTTGTTGTTCTCCCTTAAAGGGACAGTGCCGCTTTTTGTTTGTATTGAATAAATGCCCTGTTTTGGCTTACTCTCATACCTGTCTTGTGTTGTGCGATTGGGGTCGGTTACAAACCATAACATGTTTTCAACAAACAGGGTATTTGTAGCTATGATGAAATAGAAAAAAAATGTAATCTCACCGGTTCCACATATCTTTTTTACGCACAATTATTGTTATGTTTGAAGACTCACGGTGTTCCATTAAGGATACCAATTGCACACCACAGATACCACAAATTCTTCTATGAAAGAGAGACATCGAGAGGTTTTGTATCAGATTTTTATCATCAATTACTAACGGCTTCGTATGAAACCCTCCACCTAGACTCTGTTTGGAGGAGGGATATACCAGACCTAGAAAAAGATTTTGATTGGCAAGAAGCCTGGGCAAATGTTCGACTTGTATCAAGGAACCCGGACCATCAACAAATCAATCTTAACTATATTCATAGGACATACTTGACTCCTATAAGACTGAACAGAATGGGTCTTAAACAAGACTCCAAATGCTCCTTATGTACAAATGGGGACGAGGGGACATTTATGCACATGTATTGGGACTGCCCACCAGTTAAGATATTCTGGGAAGAAGTGACCCAGCAATTATCAAATCTCTTAATTCTGAATATACCTGTACACCCCTCTATATTACTGCTGAATGATGTTTTTGAATATGCAGTACCTATACAGCAAAAGAGATTGGTTTTATCTGGTATTACAGTGGCTAAAAAACTGATAGCATCACAATGGTTTCAACCGGAAAAAATTTGCCGAAAGGTCTGGATTCTTACATATCTCGATGTGATTTATCTAGAAATATCTACAGCAAGAATTTTGGGTCTCAATTAATCCAAATTGACAATGTGGTTAGAAGTGGTGGAGAGAATAAAAGCTAGCATTTAATGGTAGTGTCTGGTTAGGAGCGAAGGATAATGGACGGATTATCCATTGGGGGGTCCAGGGCGGGGGGTGCGAGCAAGAGCATATGTGTGTAGGGGAATAGATAGCAGGTATTAGGGGTATATCTTGTATAAGACATTTATCCAAATGGTGAGTTAACTGATGTACACTGTTTTACAATGCTTGTATATCTAATCGTGTGTTGTCATGTTTGTTTATGTGTTTGTTTAAAAAATAATAAAAAAATAAAATACAAAAAAAAAAAATGTAATATCATAACTGTCTATTATTTTTCTTGCAATTGAGCCAATTCTCCTTAGGTACGGTTTTGAGGTGTGTGTTCAACAGAATGTAGTATCAAAAACACGTTCACAAAAAGTGGGTTACTGAATGCTAAACTGCACTGTTATAATCACTAAGCCATTGTAAGACCTTACCTGTGTGTCCCTGTATCACTTATCTCTGCTGCCCTTTGATTAAAAAACGTCTGTATGTCCATTTTCCTTTTTTTTGGCATATTTGAGTTAGTCACCTATAGTAAAAGTCACCTAGTAAAAGTGAGATAATTGACAATATCAAAACATGCTAGGGCTTTACCGAATAGTTCGAAGCTCATAATGTTGACATTCGAATTCTAAATCAACATACAAAAAAATGTAATTATAAAAAAAAAAAAAAATAATAATAATAATTTTTTTTAATTTTTAATTTTTAATTTGCCAAGGTATGGCGAGTGCCATACCTTGCCATACCAAAACCACGCCCCTGGGTCAAACTCCTGTCTTTACAAGCTGACTGAGCCTCACAGAAATCTATTCCATCCACAGTGCACGCAAAATAGATTTCAGTGAGCTTCAGTCAGCTTGTACAGGCAGGAGATCGACCCCATTGACTTTGCATTCGTTTGTGCCCAACTAGCCAAGGCTAGTATGAGAGCATTATGGATTGTGTTGAGAAAGGACTATACCAATCAACAACATTATTGGTAAGTAACAAATATGGCTAGGGATCCAAAATCTGAACTATCCCTTTAATGGCTCTGGTAAACAATTGCACATTATTCAGGAATGTTCAGTAGGCCTACATGCACATAGAGGTTTTGGATTCTGTTTGCATTGATCAATTTAATAAAGATTCTGCAACGGCCGGGGATATCGAACCCGGGTCAACTGCTCCACTATACCACCATCGCTCACATTATGTGAAAAGTGGGTGTCTGCTGCAGAGCTGAAGCTATGTGTCAACATTTTCCAGCGGGGGGGATGGGAGGTTGCAGTCACACAGTCTGGCTGGCTGAGCGCTTTACTCCACGCTGTAAAATCTTGCACATTACCAGGTTTGAAGAGTCTGGAAAGGCAAAAAGCAACATGGAGGACAAATTAAACAATGTATCCAGTGTTTGCCAGATCAGTCAAGCCTTCAGACACATTGTGCCACATTGTGATCAATGTGCCCAGATTCTGAAAAGAATAGGCTGTCTAAGCTCAAACATGCTACCAATATAACTTTTTTATATTATTACAGTAGCTACCTCCATACGTGCACATCGGTCAATTTTTTTTAAGATTTTTTTTTTGGCGTTTTTTATCGCTTTATTTCTACTGGGCAGTCCAGTAGGGAGAGACAGAGGAGGAATGGGAGACAGAGTGGGGGGAAGACATTCGGCAAATAACGACGGGTTCGGGAGTCGAACCCGGGTCGGCCGTGTTCGCCACTGGGGCGCCCCTCACATCGGTCAAGTTTAAGGAGGATATCTAGTGAAAAATCGTACTCAAAACGACTGATGCAAGGAACTTGTATATGAAAAATTAAACAAACTCCAACTCTAAACATACAACTGAAAAGACAAAATAAAAAAACATGCCGTTAGCCTCTAGACCAGAAAATGTAAACACCTGTTATCCGCCATACCAACTTGTCCTATGTGTCTGTGTGTGTTTCTATGTCAATAACCCCTTGTTGAAAACGACTGCTTTTACTTTGAGCATCCAGCCCTCCCCCATCCCAGCCCTGTGGTCCTATATGCCTCTATTATAGGGTTATAAACAAAGTTACCAAATTTAGAGCAGCGCGGCATCCAGTTGTCAGGGCCAGTCCCAGATGTGGGCTTTGACAGGGTCCATGTAGCAGTAATTCAGCACTGGGGCCATTCACACGTTAGCCTGCCTAGTCCTCCAGCCCCCCCCCCCCCCCACACACACACACTTCTCTCTTTCTCTCCCTCCCCTCTCTCTTTTTTCACATATCTTTCACATTTCTTTTTCTCTCTCTCTCTCTCTCTCTCTCTCTCTCTCTCTCTCTCTCTCTCTCTCTCTCTCTCTCTCTCTCTCTCTCTCTCTCTCTCTCTCTCTCTCTCTCTCTCTCTTTCTCTCTCTCTCTCTCTCTCTCTCTCTCTTTCTCTCTCTCTCTCTCTCTCTCTCTCTCTCTCTCTCTCTCTCTCTCTCTCTCTCTCTCTCTCTCTCTCTCTCTCTCTCTCTCTCTCTCTCTCTCTGTGTGTTTTGTGTGATGTGTATAAGATGATAGCTATATCCAGAATTATGATCTTTGTGTGTGACAGTGTGTGTGGTACCAAAATCCATTGTTTAATGGAAAAATTCCTGTGTGATTTTTTCGAGAGATGGACATTCCACGAGACCCGACCGCTGCCTTGTGGAAAGACGAAGAACAGTTTGTTGATGCTTCCTTGCCTTCCCATAGATCCTATCAGTAGGACCTATCTGCTTCGCCTGGCTTCTGCTCCATATCTGTGGCATATGATCAGCACAATAGAGACAAATTATCTTGGAAGGATGTGGAAAGAGGAGCCCGGTCTTGGCAGTGGATTAGTTTGTAGGGAGAGAAGAGAAAAGAAGAGCAGAACCATTCTGACCGCTGTTGTTACCATAGCAATGGAAAAAGGGACTCCACAAGACTACACAACTGTGATCCATTATCCATTGTACACACGTACGCGCACACACACACGCACGCACCACGCACGCACACGCACACACGCACGCACGCACGCACGCACGCACGCACACACACACACACAGTTGTTCAAAGGTGTTTTAAAGGTATTTTAAATATCTCATATTATGGAAAATCTATTTTGTCTAGTCTTGGTATGGATTTGGATGTTCACTCAAGGTTTGACCAAGGTTGTTAGCCTGGGTCCAGCTCCCTGAATCACAAACCGTTGCCCCTTCAAATTCTATAATTCTGTCATTCAATTCAGGGATGAATCTCCTGAACTGAATAATATAATTATTATAGGAATTTTGAAAAAAGGGCAGAAGTGGTTGACTCAGGGATCTGGATCCAGGCTACAAGGTTGATACTGGAAAAAAGCTTTCAGATTAACAAGCCTCTCATCAATCTGATCAGAAGTATTGCCCTTTGCAATGTCATACTAAGGACACAAACAATCAATTAACATTAATTAATCAATTAGCTGACCTTTTTGGAGCCAATAACACCTACCTAATATACTGCCCAGTTTGTAAAAGCTTTAAAAAAAAATATATGTACATATAATTTTTGTAACTTTTGAGGCCAGGCACGGAAGGCACTGGTGAATGAATGTGGTGTGTGACAAAGACCCTGTTCAATATAAGGCTAGAAAGACATGCTGGAAATTGAATAATTACATAATATATATTTGTTGTTGTTAAAAAAATTAAAATAAAATGTACACAGATTCAAAGAAATCATATAAAGGTAGGTAGTGGTACAGATATTAAGACTGACAGGCCTACGATTGCATTTCAGATATGTTTCACATTTTTGGACAGATCTCAGATTTGAGTTTTTAACAGTGTTTAATTACACAAGTGAACTCATAACTTGCAAGTTGAACTAGTCGCTCATAAATGACTGGTGTTGACAGTGTCCCCCTGTTTGTTACTGTCACTTGCCTCCTTGCTTTCTGGTTAGTACATTCTCAAACAATATGTTGACTAATATAAACAATTTTACATTTTGCGACAATTCACAGTGTCTGTGGTTGCAATTATCTGCATTGAAATAGTACATTTGCAATTTGTAACTCATATGCAACTTCTTCATATTTCATATATGAAATATATAGTAATTCTTAGCCTGTCTGTAGGAAATAAAGAAATCAGGGAGTTTAACAGCCAGACAGAGTGATAAGCAGGCGGAGAAGCAGGACCTTTTTGTCTTTTCAGACCCAAAGCACATGGCCTTCATCTCAGATTCCTTTTCCTGACTCAAAAGCCAGACAGAAACAGGAAATTGGGGGGACGTTTGGGCAACAGTGTAGCCTTTGACCCTTGAACTACCATGCACCCCGGCTTTGAAGTCAAGAGAGAGAATCACATGCAATTACATGCAATATGAAGCACGTTGCCTGAACATCCAGCCCACACTGCTGTTCCTGGGCTGGGGAGGGGTGAGCGTGTTGTCTTCTGGTTGGCCCTCAAGCCCATCCTCTCCACTATTTACTTTTGACCTATAGTTTTGACACTGGTCCAAACACAGTTGATTAGTTTGTATTGAAGGAGTGGTCAGTTATGATGTATAGAGCATGTTTCTGTGTTGTATGTTGGACACCTTTAAGACAGTTCATGTTAGATTTTAATCTCTCTGGTGTGGACTAAGTTCTAACGGGAGTTTCAACTCGATCTCTTTTTCCTCGTTCTACTGTCTTTCCTTCACTAATAGCAAATAGACGTCAATATCTCCAGCATCTGCCGTCACCTTAAATACTCACACCCTGGCCTTAAAAGGCAGCTGTGAGGATCCCCTCTTGCACTTCATGTGTGTGTATGTGTGTGTGTGTGCATGTGCACATATGTGTGTATGAGGAGATTGGTGACCTTGAGACGCTGATGGGTCTTAAAGGATCTTCAGAGTCAGACTTGGTGGCAAATAGCTCAGCCTCCTCAGGGATTGTCACCTCCATTTTATATCTCTCTACTTTGCACCTCGGCAATACCTGTGAGGAGCTAAAGTGAGTCCTCTACCACTCTATATCATCTGTTCCTGTGAGGAGTGGTTCCAAAGTGAGTCCTTCTACCACTCTATATCATCTGTTCCTGTGAGGAGTGGTTCTAAAGTGAGTCCTTCTACATATTATAAATGTACAGTATATGATGTATGACTATGTACAGTATACAATGCTATATGAATGTATGTACAGTATATGATTATGTATGACTGTATGTACAGTATATGATGACTCACTCGTTCATGATGGTGGGTTGATGATAGGTGGATGATAGGTGGATGGTAGGTTGGTGGTAGGTGGATGGTAGGTGGATGGTAGGTTGGTGGTAGGTGGATGGTAGGTAGATGGTAGGTGGATGGTAAGTGGATGGTAGGTTGGTGGTAGGTGGATGGTAGGTAGATGGTAGGTGGATGGTAAGTTGATGGTAGGTTGATGGTAAGTTGATGGTAGGTGGATGGTAGGTTGATGGTAGGTGGATAGTAGGTTGATGGTAGGTGGATGGTAAGTTGATGGTAGGTGGATAGTAGGTTGATGGTAGGTGGATGGTAGGTTGATGGTAGGTGGATGGTAGGTGGATGGTAGGTTGATGGTAGGTGGATGGTAGGTTGATGGTAGGTGGATGGTAGGTTGATGGTAGGTGGATGGTAGGTTGATGGTAGGTGGATGGTAGGTTGATGGTAGGTGGACGGTAGGTTGATGGTGGATGGTAGATTGATGGTAGGTTGATGGTATAGGTTCTTGCCCCCGACCATGGCAAGCATTGTTGTGCATTTGGGACATACAGTAGGTGTCGTGGGACTGGCACAGCTTTGTACTTTGTTTTAGTTTTGTGTAAGGTATTGGCCAAGTGGTGAAAGGAGTCACGGAGGCAGTTGCCATCAGCTAGTGTTTTTATTTTTTATTTTACCTTTATTTTACCAGGTAGTCACTTGAGATCAAAGATCAGGCTGTCAGGTTATACAGAAAAAGGAGGCAGATGGTGTTTCCAAAATAAACAAATACATTACTCTTCAAACTTTAAAAGGAACTCCTTTTCAAACCAAAGAAAATAACAAACAAAAAACAAGGCACTTGACTACAGGTCCTAGCTCGTGTTGCTTCCAGCATGCCTCAGAGGAGCTGCTATCCCTGGCTTTATACCGGTAGCTCCTCCTACAGAGACAAACCAGTTACATTTCAATCAATTATCAACAATTATCGAAGAACAGCCAATTTGTCCAGGGCTGCAACATACAATATATTACATTATTAATTTGTAAAGTTAAACGAACCATTTAACATGACCTGTACATTACTACGTTCACTTAAATAAGTATATCCCCAAATATCAACCAAAAAACCCTGCACTCCACCGCACGTATATTTCTCCAGGAACTCCTCCTATAGAAAGATACTTGGATTCTCCTAGCTCCTGTTTGGCAGTGGTGAAAACTAGCGGTATGGTGAGTTGCAAGAGAGCACAGAGACAAACACTCAATAATTTATAGCAATTCATATCAATACAGTTTACAGTTTACTCATAATGTGTGTTTCTCTTTTTTTATGTATCTGTAATGCATACATATTATGAATGATACCATGAGAAGGCCTACACTAATGATTGGGCTAGCTTCAGCCTGAACCCATGTGGGGACCAGGGCTGGATCAAACAGACCATGTTAACACATTGACGACCACGGTTTGCAGTGTAATATGGTTCTAGACGACCAGGGTTTGTCAACAAATCGATGTACTTTTGGATAGCTATATACTTTATAGTATTGCTATCTGTCCATTCTCATTGTCACTTGAGTGCATAAACCGTGCCTTCATAATGGCTTAAAGAAAATAAAAATCCATCGGTTGGTTGTCATTTTATAGCGTCGTGAATATAAGCTTTATCGCAGTTTTCGTCTCGTCTTTTTTCTGGGAAGCTATTTATATAGGGCTAAAGGCTAGTCACGTTATATCGAACGCCATTTCTGTTGTATATATACGAATGAAATAAAACAAACTGCTTAGCATCCGGACTATTACAGAGCATCTATGGATGAAATGGGGGCGGCGGGGGACGCCGATTAGTATTATTGATTAGCAATACAGTGTGCGTTCAAGTAGCCATATTCAATGATCGATCGCTTGCGTTTTACAACAATGTCCAATCCGGCTGTAATTTGGGGGAAGTGTGTCCTACCGTCAGCCCATGTGATCGCCGGCAGCATTTCCCCATTATTCATCGGCATCTGGTAGATCGATATGTCCATTGGCTGATCATAAATCCCCTTATTCCAGGCTGAAATCTGCGTTCCGAAACGTGATCAAAGATGGAGGATGTTCGCCTGGGATCCAGGCTCATATGAAACGCCCATAGACAGTAAAAAAAAAAATTCCCATTCGGCCTCAATGATACTGCAGTGGAGCGATGGCGCCCCTAAGAGGATCTGGCCGGTATTGCATGTTGCGGAAATCAAATATGCGGGTAGAGTCGTTGAGTCGATCGGGGACGTTAATACGGTTATTAATATGGAATAAAACAATAACAACTCGCCACAAGTTAACTCGTGGCTCTGGTCCACAACGGGTGGAATCGAAACACGAGTTAACTCGTGGACGGTCCTTAATGTGTTAAGGGTAAGTGCAATCATAATAATAATAATAATAATGTTTAGCCACTACGCAAAATATCAACAATTCAAATCAAATCAAATCAAATTTATTTGTAAGGCCTGACAACACACGTTCTGTATCGTTAGTGGCTTAGCTTGGCATCGCTACTGCACTATCTCGCGTACGTGCACGCGTACTGAATAAACCACAAATGTACCTCTAATACCAGTATTAGTCTGACCACACCCCTCATCAGCTTACCTTCATAAGCAGGTGTGTGGTCACCTGCTCTCCTCCTTCTCGCTTTCACCACAAGGAAGAGGTGCCTCGGTAGATCCCCACACTTGACACCATGATGGAAGAAATTGGATTAGGAACAGCTTGGGAAACAAGGATACGTTGACATCATATCTTTATTTTCTCTCTCACTATTTTCGAGAAAATACGGCGATATTGTCTTCGTACTGGAGTGTCTAGAAGATGATGATCATTCTACAAACCCTCCACCGGTTTTCGTATTGGGAGCACGCCGCTGCATGCTTCTCAACTGCAGTTCCTTGCTGTGTTTGTTGGGGTGAAACCTGTCAGGCCACAGCTGAACTGTCGGACATGCCGCTGTTGTGAGGAGCGGTGCGTTCCAGGTTGGGTGAGTAGTGTTTGCTGGCGGGCTCCACTTGTCTGTTAGTGCTATGGGGGCTACTTGACAAAGTTTATGGAAACCGGCCCCAGGCTAGGGTCCTTTGTTTAGCCGTCTAGGCGACAGAAGGCCTTGGTCTGGCGACCATTATAGTTTTAACTAGTGGGCCGCGACCATTGACACTGGTGATCCCTGTGTGTTCTGGACGAGTGGATTCTCTCTGTCACCGTGTTAAGACCCCATCTTTCATATCCAAATGAGAGTATTCCTTCACGAGGGGATATGTGCATGTAATGTGCGATAGCGGCAGATTCATGTTCAAAGTCAGCTATACAGGCCAGTTGGTACTGTGCTGATTCCGCCGGACGTGGTAATGTCACCGTTGTGAAGCGGTGTTGACGTCTTGTTTTCTCTTTTCTCTTAAAAAGTGAGGAGGGTTCAGAACGGCGGCCTGTCTGGGTGAGTGTTATGTCATTGTTTACATGTTCATAGCTTACGGTTAGCCGGTCGGTGGCCTGGCGCGGGGTAGCTTGGCTTCTCGCGCGCCGCCGGGAGCTCGCTCCTGATCGCGTGCGTCGTAGATCGGCGTCTCGCGAGCGGAAGCAATAGCACCCGAACGGTTGGAGCAGCCGTTAGCTTGATGCTATTCTGTTGAACGTGCTTTGATTTTAACATGTTTTACACTCTTGACCACGACGTCATCCTTGACAGGGGATGTTCGTCGACCCTGCCTGAGCCTAGACGGGGATTGCGTCAACAAAGAGGACTGTAGCGACTGGTGGAGCGGCGACGCTGCCCGGATCGAACAACACAGGACGGCTGTGTTCTACGGTGTCTTGTGACTGCACTTCGCTGATCTGCGTTCCGGGTAGGTACGGGGTTGGCCAGACCTCATAACACGTCTTCTGGTTTTACCTTGCTAAATGTATTGTGAATAACGGTGTTTTTTCCCAAAACGTGTGTTGTTGCAATGCATTTGGGTTACGTTGCGGGTTGTGTGTGAGCTGTTTTTGTCACTGGCAGTTAGCTTCTCCGTGCAGATCGTGATGTATTGATCTGGTTGTTGTGTGAGAAACATCATGGTGTTTATGTGTACCGTGTACTCACTACTAAGGCAACTAACCTATGAAGCTATGCTTGGTGACGAGTGAGTAAAAGAATGTTCTTTCTCAGACTGTAATGACAATGAACAGTGAGTTCACACATTAACAGGTTTTCCTGTTTTAACTGGCCGTATTGAGGGTAAAATAGGAGGATTGTGTTTCCCCCCCCGGTTCCCTGGGGACTTTATCACCTCCTATCAGACATGTTGTGCATTAATTGTGTCTTTTGTGTGGTAGGGATACGATGTAACTCTCAGCTTGATTGCTGAGGTTGTGCTAAATCTGCTGGAGAAACTTATTTCCTAAAGGGAAATTGGTTTGGTTGCTGTCATGTGTGCTTGGCAAGGCCTGTGGTCGATACTAATCAAGAATGATGTATTCTCTCATTGTGAAAAAAACGGCGTTCCTCTGTTGAGTGTTTTTGCCGTTTTTTGTAGGTGATGATGGGTTGTGTGTGTCATGTGACCTACAACTGGGTTGTACTGGCCACAGAAGCACATGTGTATGTTGGACCGGGGTTCTTAGAGCCCTCTCTATTCTGTGTTTTTCCTTAGTAAAAATCAGATAGCAGGTTAGCTCGTGCGCTGTGTGGAGCTGTGAAACGCTTCATAGAGCTGACTATGACTGTGTCATATTCTCTTTTTGTCGTTACGTCGTATCATGGGTGTGGGGTCGTAAAGGGGTGAACTGGTAACCTTTCCTCTCCCCATTGTTCTGTCGGTCAGGGGTACACCCCCTGTCCTTCAAGGTTCCCGTCACGTGGCGGTTCGGCACGTTACGGGGGGGGGGGGGGGGGGGGGGGGAGGGAGTTCCTGGTCCCACGGCCTGGTATATTGGGCGTGTGCACCGCAGGAATTCCCCCGCCATAGAGTACGTCACCGTGCGCGTCTCTGTTGGTAGGACTTCCGTGTGCTGTTCAGGTCCATGTGATGGATCTGTTTTCAGGGGGGGTGGTCAGGGCTCCTCCTCACCAAGCGCCTACTCAGGCCTTCTGTGAGTTCGGACTCCTTCTTCCATGTGAGGAAGCCTCCATCAGAGTACAGAGCCTTCCTCCTCAGATTGTCAAAGTGAGTGGACCCTCTAGAAGGGTCCTTTTCTATTGTATGTATATTCGATTCAATTCGTTTATTGAGTGTGTATGGGTTCGGTGCCTCTTCCCCGGAGGCCCTAAAACCAGTTTTTTACATGGCTCAAGGTGCAATATATTCTTTTCAATCTGTACAGCTCGCGTGGGAAGTCTCTCTGGGGATCCCCGTCTCTTTCCTATGGGAGGGTGGTGGGATGTAAAAATGTGAACATTTTTTACCCCGGCTGTGTAGACTGGGATACATACTGTTGATGCTTCCTTCTTTCTATTCCAGAAGTGTTGGAGTTAGGGAGTGTCACACCCCTCTTGTCGTTCCCCTGGGCGCCTTGGGGATTCAATGACAGGTCTAAATAGCCTGTTCATTGATGGGGGTGTGTCCCGACGCACGTATAGTGCTAGCTCGCTGTAAACAGGCGATTGACTGGCACGCCTTAGTTGCTTGTGGTTGAAACAGCGTTTTTATAAAGCAACTGAGATGGGGGTTTTTCCTCTTCCGGCGACCACATCCCATGACCTGGGTGGGTTGTCGACGGATTCTCGTTCATGTCTGGGGGATGATGACGGGATGGATCTGAACATATGTAGTGGGGTCTCACGCCCTTGGGGTGGGCCACCAGGCGCGGTTCGTCCGAACGTCTGGGTGGCACCTTCTTTTCATGTTAAGATCAACACGCATATCTGCCCTTCTCCTGGAGTAGGCATGTCGGCGTGGTTAGGGCACGGGACTGGTTCTGGTCACGCTGGTCCAGATCAGTTGAACCCGTTGTCCGCCGGGGATGCAGATCTGCTGTTCTGGTACCCTGAGGGACTTGGGCTTTTTTCAGGGGGAAAAATGCCAGGTCGGTCTGGGTGTCACAGGGTTAAGCGCTATGGAGACCCTGGTTGGGTATGTTTTTACTCAGCACTGTCGTCATGGCTTACAGCCATGCCATTCTGTACGCGCTCGATCTCGTCGGATCTCGGCCGCTACACAGGTTGGTCCTGGTTAGTACTTGGTTGGGAGACCGCCGGGGAATACCAGGTACGGTGTGCTTAGGGGCTGGTTCTCCATTATTTTTCGCTCCTCTCTCACGCATGGCGAAGAGGGGCCTGTGGGGGTGGTTTTTTGACCTCCTCTGGTGACCCTGTGCTTCCCGTACCGCCAGGCCCGGTCCGAAGTGATGTTTGCGACCCGTAGGCCTGGGTTAACCCTTTTTGGAAACTGAAACACTTGTACTGCGGTATAGCCGGTGTATACCCGCAGGTGTGTTTTGGAGTTTTTTCTTGAGGGGTTATAGGAACAACCACCGCATTGGGTAACACCGAGGTGGTTGATTCCCTGGTGTGTTGGAGCAGTGTCAACTCCCGGGTTCACCGTTTGAGGGTGCCCCTGCACATTCATGACGTCTGCCAATCGTGTCAGCCTTCTCTGCCTCGACCCCTCTGGGTGGGGGTTGTTAAATGGAGGCTTGGTCATGCAACACCGCCAGCTTACGCTCCTTCCGCCGGGGCGGCTGTGTTCAGCTGTCCCCTCTGGCGCCTGTCTCGTCCGCAGTCTCCAGGCTAGGGTTAACAGCCTGTTGCCTGGTTTTTCCCCGGTGCGCTGCCTGCTTCCGTTGGTTAACCTTTTTGTGTGCTTACGGCCATGCTGACTGCCTATTCTGCAGGGTCAGTGTGCCAGGCGGTGTGCTATTGGGGGGACGGGGCCCGCTCGGCTTACGGCCATACCGACCTGAACACGCCCGATCTCGTCCGATCTCGGAAGCTGGGCAGGTTCTGGCCTGGTTGGTTCCGCCTGGGAATACCAGGTGCAGTAACTGAGGGGCCTTTGTCCGAATACGCTGGCGATGTGGGGGGCGGGGCACTACGTGCCCGCCTGGTGGGGTCTTGATGCTGGCATCATGGACTTCTCCGGGCCCCCATTCTAGGGAGTCCAGTCCTTTTGGTGGGTCTGGGTCTTCCTTCGTGCTCCGCTGCTACGGCCTTGCCACGGGGTTGGGTTTGCCCTTGACCCCGTGATTCTGGGGGCAGTAACGAGGTTGTTCCTCCGTTCGTTCCCGGGTGGCATGCGGGTTGTGCGTGTGTGTAGTCGTGGGGTCGAGCCACGGTCTGCTCACCCTGTGCGTTGAGTTGCTTGAGTGCCTCTTCGCACGGTCGGGTCCGTCGCCCTCCCGTGACGTCCCTAATAGGGGGGCTACCCTCCATTAGGGGGGGTCGGGGGGGCTCGGCCCTCCCTGTTCTGATGGTTTTGGGGGGCTGTCAGCGGGGTGTATTTGTCAGCCAAGTGGCTCCGCTTGGCCTCCCTTGTGCAGTAGCGATGCCAAGCTAAGCCACTAACAATACAGAACGTTAGGTTATGACTATAACCAAGTTCTGTTAGTTAGGGGCGATGCTTGGCATCGGACGGCCGCTGCAGCCCTTGTCCTCACCTTGTGGTGAAAGCTTGGGAAGGAGGAGAGCAGGTGACCACACACCTGCTTATGAAGGTAAGCTGATGAGGGGTGTGGTCAGACTAATACTGGTATTAGAGGTACATTTGTGGTTTATTCAGTACGCGTGCACGTACGCGAGATAGTGCAGTAGCGATGCCAAGCATCGCCCCTAACTAACAGAACTTGGTTATAGTCATAACCTAACGTTAATGTCCCCATGGGCCGGACACATCTTCTTTAAACAAGTCAAGAAGAAACATAACAATAAGTCAAGAACAAAACAAGAACACCATAAGGTCCAACAAATTTAAAATAAATGCAAAATAAATGAATGAATGCAAACACTCCCAGACATACCCCACGCGAAGGTAAGGAAAAACTCACTAAAACCTAGCAATAGGGAAAAAAATGCACCACAGGCAGTGTGGAGGAGAGAAACCTTAGAAGGCCCATTCAAGGGGGGATCTCCCTTCTTAGATGTCGGTGAGATAGTAGTGTTGCAGACGGACAGTTGGTAAGCATGCACTCAAGTGTGTAGTGAAACACAGATGAGTGCATGCAATAGCAACTAAACATTTAGAAAAATTTAAGATAGAGCTGATAGCGATAGCAACTGAACATTTTGAAAGATTAAAGATAGAGCTGATAGCGGATCTATTTGAGGCACAGGGGCGGCGCAAAGAGGGTATATGTAATGAACGTAAACTATGTTTCTATTGGAAACAACTTGTGTATGCTAAAAGCACATCAATCTCAATGAAAACCACAAACTGCATGAAAGCACTTGTGACTCACACACATTCTGAAAAGGCCACAAAAGACGCCATAAAACGTATGTCTACATGCCATACATCCTTTATTCATTGGGGGGAAATATTTATACCAACTATAGCATGCCATGGATATAATGTGCTCCAATGAGCACCCATTCTGGTTGATTATGATATTATTCCAAATATCTTGAATGAATAGTATGTTTAATGTTGTTATTCTGTTTCTTTTTCACCTTCTAACATAATGCTATATTTCCTCTCTCTGTCTCCTCTGTACTAATGTTGGGTTTCAACCTAATGTACCATGCATCTAAAGCTGACTCCATGCACAAGCCCATGTCATAGCCCAGATAGCAAAAAATGAGTGAATCAACGTTGAAATAGGGTTCAGCAGAAATATTGAATCTATGTTGAAGCCTGACATCTAAATTATATAGATTGTTGTCTATGACTTACACGTTGAATCAACGTTAGGTGTCAACCATAGCTGATACTATATCAATGTTGATTCAACCATCATCTAAATGGTAATCTACATGCACATTTTAGTTGATTTTATATTGAATCAATGTTAGACATCAATGTTTATTCAACCATAATCTAAATGGTAATCTACATGCACATTTTAGTTGATTTTATATTGAATCAATGTTAGACATCAATGTTTATTCAACCATAATCTAAATGGTACTCTACTTGTACATTTGTAACTTGTACATCTACTTGTAACTTGTAAAGTTAAGGAATCAATACTGATTAATGTACATTTTACATTAAAATATTGCTGCTGATATGTATACATCATAACATTACATGTTTTTTTCCTGCTGTTAAACACACTATTGTTAAATAAATAATAATAAAATTCTTATATGACCATATTTCCAAAAATGTGTGAACAAAAATGACAACATGGCTTTAATATGAAAATTTTTTTTTCTAGGGTATCAGAACTTCCAGTGACTAAAACTTTTTACAAAAAACAAATAACAGACCTTATAACAGGCTTTCATTAACAATATAGCCACTGCCAGAATAGTGACACACATATTGTGTGTGGTGAGCACACGCATTCATGCACAACGAAGACAAGATTGCAATCATTTTAACTATAAATTTATGAGCTCAAAGTATGAGCTCACTACTGACTGAAATGTCCAACAAAAAGCATCAATTGTCAAATAATATTGATCACATTAACTAGACTAGATGTTTGAGGAAATTAGAAAGGGAACAACAACTTAACCCTTGTGTCTGATCAGATTCGTATTTGTTTGATAACTTTGCAGTGATGAGCCAACATAATATGTGGCATAATCTTTTAATTATCTTGTATTTTTTTTTTACTCTTCATAAATTGTTTATTCCACTTCAGCCCGATCATAACCACCACATATTATTTTTTTTGTCATATTTAACAACTCTTTTCAGAAAAGTGGGAGTATTTCATTACAAAAATAATATAAAAAATGGTTATGATCAGGGCTGAAGTTGAATAAAATATTTATGGAAAAGAAAGTGGGAAATTATTTCAACATAATCTTTTTATGGAGTTTTTCAATTTAGTCCCCTAATAAGAGTATAATACTTTAGTTTTCAGACACAAGGGTTAAATAACAATGGCATAGGATTTGAATTTAAACACAGTGGAGCTTAGATGATCTACAGTTGTCCACGACTTATCCTCCAAGGCATCTGCTATATAATAATCTTCAGATTTACTTAAGTGTTATTAGTAGGTTACAGCAGTAAGCATTAGTTTGCTCAGTCAATTATGGCCAATTCGTTTTATATTGTTTAATACAGTTAAATAAATAGATAAATGAAAAGCAATTTTTTTTAATCACTCAATTACTCACTCTGTAGGTCTACAGTAACAAGCTACAGTCAGCATCCAGTTAGACTGGACAGGAAAGAGAATTAAGCAATCGCCTATCCTGACACCATCTAGGCAATACAATGTGTATCCATGCACCTCTAAAGCTCAATTACGTTGTCCATTTCTTATAGGTTGCACTTTCATCACTTTATTCCAACATAACACTTTTTTTTTAAGTTTTTGCAACAGCATAATTATATTCTGAATCACCAGCATCACCAGCATCACCACCTCACTACCTAAACTTAACCTATGAAGTAGTTTGCAGGGGAGGAAGCTCACCAAACATGCAGGCTTGTAGTGTGGTGTGCTTGAATGGCTTCTTGCTTTCTGAACAACGCTTGTCTTTCTTTCCAGCCCAGTTGAACCCACTGGCCAGGGCGATGGTCATAGCAGTTTTCAACATCAGTCTGATCAGGTTCTCTGAATTGGTGCCTCCTACCAAAGCCAGGCGAGAAATCTAAATCAGAGAGAAGAAAATGAAGGCCCTGCGTTAGAAACAGCATAACGTTTATTTTATGAACACAGAGCAACCAACTTGTTTATACACACACTTTATGCATGCACTGATATTCCAGCCCATGCCAGTCATTAGGTTTAACCACATTAACCCTCCTGTCCATATGTAAACGGTATATTTGAACAATTTCAAAACGTTTCATAAATAGCAGATATACAAGCTCTAACACGTTTTGAACTAGAAAGTGCTAAACACATTTTTCCCCTGAACAAGACCACACTGAAACGATCTACATTTGATAAATGAATGCAGTTCAATAAATTACCATCTTTTGACGGACTGATTGCTCCATCAGTAATGATTCTGCCTCATTGAAGTCTTGTTCACTGGCGATTGGCAGCTGGAAGGGGAGCATAGTGGTTGTGGTGGCCACCCCGTGTCCCCTGGTCCCACCAGATATGTTGCCCTCAGCCAACTCGGTCTTGATGAACTGCACATCTCTCGATAGATCCTTCACCACGACAAGTAATTCAGCCAGCATTGAATTATTCTTCTGGATGGTAAGGTCTTCAGAAGAAGAGTTAAAATCATTAAGTGAGAAATAAAAATAAGCAGCAAATCACACGAGGAATTACACCATGTCCAATAGACTTGCCTTTCAGAAGCTGCCCGTCATTGCCGGCCATCTGTCTACGCTGTGAAACACCAGATTGCCCTGAGCTGTGTCCTGACATCGCTGTAGAAACAAAATCATAGTTATATATTTCACTAGTTTGACTGCATTGGATCAAACTGGTGGTAGTTCCCTCTAAAATGGCATACCATTTTGTGCATGTTGTGAGAGACCAGGGGGACTGTAGTATTGCCCCGAGCTGCATCCCGACATCCCTGTAGAAACAAATCATTATATTTAAAAATACAAAATCTGACTTGTCAGTCAAATTAACATACATGTCATAATCACTAACACCGGTTCCTGACAGGCAGCAAGCGAGCGAACTGGAGACGAAATCGCACACGACACTGTCCTGATATGACGCAGCGCGTGTCCGAGTGTGTGTTACCTGGATTCTCGACCAATAAAAAGTGTTTAGGGGCGGGACTCGGCCGCGTAATCGCTCAACTAGAGACACAGCGAGCGAATATTTGAGGGGTGAACGACATCGCTGCTCAGTTCACTGTCGCTCGCGGCAGGTCAGGATAGTCTGATTGAAACGAATACATTTTAATCACTTTTTCTCGCTCGCTCGCGTCGCTCTATGTCAGGAAGGGGTGTAAGGAGTTGTATCCCCGTCTCTCAAAACACTGTTACTGAAAGAGTACAGTATCATACCACTACTTGCACTTTGTCGATCTTGCAGCTGCTGGACATGTGAGGCCTGCTGCTGCTGGTGATACTGAACAATATCAAATCCTGGCATCTCGGCTGAAACACAGTAGGAAATACACAAAGTTATTAGCAAATGACGCTATTGTAATCCCCCATGTGAGAAAATGTTTGATTTCCATTCAGCTGATTTCACGTGCACTGCCAAATACTACTTTAATAAAAATATCAAAGACAATGAGAGACAATACAGATATTTTAAACATGCCAGAATATTATGTTATGAGATTGCTTGATAACTCACCATTATGTTGAGTTAGCGATTGCCGGTAGTTGCTAGTAACCAGATCTACAAAGGGGAAATGTAAAATAAGTTGCGACTCAAACATGGTGGAAATTGTGCTCAATATAAAAGCATTATGTACAACTACACATTTTTATTGTGACATTGCTTGCAAGTTGTGAAGGCTTTGAATTTTTGTAGTGGGCTGGCATGCACATTGTAAACATGTATTCTGTTGCATGCATGATGCCAGCGACCTGCCAGCAAGCTCCTCACAAGAACACAGATATGGGTTCACTTACTGTTATTTGGATCAGGAGTCTGCAACGAATCTAAATAGCTGTAGATCATGCCACCATCCAAAGAATCTAAAAAAGGTAAGCCAGGGTGAGAATTGAAGATGCTACAAATCATGTTTAAACAGTCATCTAGTTGGCATTTTAACATGCATAGCAACATACCATTCATTGTAGGCTCTTGGCCAACAACTGGAGGGTTGACGGATCTTAGCGCCTTACGAGACCGGCTCGATTTTGGAGTCTGTCCTACAACATATTTTAGTTGGCATGTTATTCACAATGTATATATTTTGGGCCAACTATAGAATAACTGCAAGAAATGCAGAAGTCCAATCAAATTAAAATGCTCAATTTGTCGGTACATGGTCAGACTAATCATGTGACTGGGAGACTCGTGTGACTTGTGTGACTGGGAGACGGGGTAAACACACAGGTCACAACATGTTTACAGGAACGTTTGGGAGTTGTATTTGGAGTATATTTCCTGACTGTAGTGAACTAGGCTAGATGTCTGCCCCACTTCCAGTGATGAAGTTAAGCTAGGCTAACGGTCCAGGCGTTCCCTAAGCCCAAAGCATGCAGAGAGACGAAAAAGGTATGCATCTTCTTGTCCAACTCCAGGGAAGATGTTAAATAAGCTAATTTCACAAAATGTTGGAGTTTTCCTTTAAGCGTTTCAATTGGCCAGCCAAACATGTTATCTGTGTACATGTAATATTGTACTAATTGTGTATTTATTAATGAGGTAAGTTATGCCCCGAAATCCGACGTTAGAGTCAGTGTGTCAATATAGTTACTGCACTTTAGCTTTGTAGGGCAGTATGGTTATGCTGTTAAATGAAGTAGTGGTATTGCAATGGCACCATCTCCGTCTGGAGAGAGAAGACATTTGCGCTTGATATAGCGAAGTTTACCTATCCCTATATCTTCTTGCAAGCCACTGACCTTGTATGTACCAATGTATGATGATTCACAGGGATACATGTAGTATGGCTGTTTGTGTCTGTACTTTCTGTAAATTATATATACCTCTTCCTCTGATTTAAGAATATTCTCTACTAATGCAAATCCATCTCCAACCTCAATACAATTGTCTCCTTTCTTTGTGGACAAAGTAAACCGATGAGTGGAGACCTTCCTGTACTGTTGTGAAGAAGTAAACTGTGGGGGGACAGGCCCATCAGTGTGAATATTACGCAAAATTGGATCATCTGTGGGACATGGGGATCCAACATGTGGAATTTCAGACAACCTTTTCACTACCTGTTGTAGAGGCTGATGTGGCTTGCGTAGAAGATGCTTAATTTGTCCAAGATAGTTCTCAAAAGGGAATCCTGAGATATTATCTAGAGTGCCAAACTTCCTGTATTCCTCAGCCAAATGAATAAGCTGGTGTACATTGTACACAATTTCACCTCTTCCATACACTGTCCCAAAGTGTTCAACAAAAGAAACCATCAACTTGTGCGCAAAGGCCAACATTTCCTCAGAAATACTAGGGGACAGCAACAAGTACATTCCAACAGAAAACAACATGAAGTTGTCATACAGCTCACTGGGGAGGGAATCCTTCAAAACAACAGGACCCCAATACAACATGAAGGATCGCAACTCAGTAGCTTTCCAGCGATCTAACTCTGACAGTTCCCTTGGTTTACGGTTAAATTCACAAGGCATGTAGGGACGTAGCTTTAGCAGTTTACCTGAAATGGCTTGTACAGTTTTGGAAGGGACCCTTGTTGCCAAATTCTTCCCCTTTAACCATATATTAAGCAGTTTCCTTGTAACTCCGAGACAACAGAGATGCATGTAATCAGTTGGAAACATAGAAACCATCTTAACTAAACCTGTTAAAGGGCTCGTCCCATTGTGATGTGCCTCATCAACCATGTCTGAGAAACTGGAGTCTGTCCTAAGTCTGACTTTTGTTTCAGGATATGTCATTTTATTTCTCCATACACCCTCCTGAAAACACTTGTCACAACCAGAATAGCCATTAAATGTCTTGGTCTGCTTAATATAAGCTCTAGCCGGGGCATCACAAATGAAAGAAGAAATCTGTACATCAAATTGCTTGTCATTATAAATAATGCCATTAGACAGTACATTCTGAAGATCTTTGACAAACTGCTCTAGGTACTCAAAAACACTCTTTGGCTTGCTTAGACCACAAAAAATGCCAACAACAAATGGGGACTTTGTGTAGTCACATTTGAGACTTCCAAGTATGGGCCAAAACTGAAGTTTAGAACTTTTGAATAAAGGTAAACCATCTATATTAAACTGTAAATTAAGAGTTGTCAGAGTTGCCGGTAAAATCAAACATGCCAACCGTGAAAGCACCCCTTTGACTAAACCAAAATGATAGTATTCTCCCCCTTCAATCTTAGTGGTAGGCACATGTTTTTGTGTTCCTAGCAATCTTTAGGAAGGGTGGGGTGAAACATCTTCAAAAAGGACAGCAAAGATGATAGTGCAACCAGAGAGACTGAATAGGATGTTGCCCAATATTTTAAACTTGTCATGAGGAAATCTTCATTATGCTCATCACTGTCAAAGACATGTTCAGGTTCAATTTCGTCATCCCCAGCTATACTTTCAAAATGTGCATTTGACTCACCTGGTGAGTCAATATTTTCACTTTGATCACTGATAGTTAGTGGTCTGTTTAGTGGCAAGTCTGAAGTTGATAAATCTAGTGGCAAGTCTGATCTAGTTGTTAAATCTAGTGGCAAGTCTGTCTTTGGTAAATCGAGCAGGCACTCAGTATTCTCAGATCTGTGTTCTCTAAAGAGTGATGGTTTGTCCTTGAATTAGCAGCAACAATTAACTTATAATCAGTGAGGATAGCCTGCTCTGTCTCTCTCACTAATTTGTTGACTCTACGTCTTTTAGCCCGAGAATAAGATGACATAGTGATGAGGTGCTGTAGTCAATGTAATGGTACATACATTGTGCTATTTACTTGGCTAGAACAGGTCTTTGCTTCAATTGCTGCAACGTGCGGCTTCTTGAAACTGGTACGTGATTCTGGAAAAAGAAAGAAAAAAGGGGGGAGGGTCGACATTAATGTGCTGCATTGCAATGTGCAGGGTGAAACGCTTGCATAATTCTACATTTTGATCAATATCAAGAGAGTCCATTATTATATTATTGTTATATTGTTCATTAGAAAATACCATGTATATAACCAAACGTCTAACTATATAGTCAATGTAATGGTACATAAATTGTGGTATTTACTTAGCCTGCAAACTACCTGGCGTTCTATCGCCATGCTCTAAGACAAACTCTAACCTTAACCAACTTAGAAAGAGTGCAAGGGGAGATGAAGCATATAGCGATATAAACATAGTCATAGCATCAAATTAGTATTTAGATAAGCCACAGAAAAAAATCACGTTATAAAAATAAGCAGTTTCTAAGAAAAAACGATTTGTTATGTGAAGCGCTTTATCAACATGGGCGCCGCCATTTTGTTTGGTGACATCACCGTCGCGGTGCATTTAGCTAGCTGGCTACCTAGCCGCAGCCGGGATTCAAAGCCAACTAACCGGCTAACCCAGCTCGCTAAATACTGCATGTAGCTAGCAGAACTGTAAAATTAGTTTGAACAGCCATACAAAAAGAAACACGCGGTCCCGTTGTTGTCTGGTAGGCAACGTTGCATTTACGGATCCACGTGTTTACTAGGCCAGCTAGCGCGTGCTTCCTTGACTACTTCCTGTTCACCCAATAAGCATGCTTTTGATTGGCTGAGTCGCACAACGTCATTCAGTAACAACGCACGCAATTGGACCACGCAATTTCTAATCGTTGGCGCTTTAATATTAACATCGAAATAACTTAAACAACCGTAATATTAACATCGAAATAACTTAAACAACCGTACGATTCCACTTGCACACTCTCCAGAGTTATATTAAGCACACGCTACGAATATTCATGAATATTTATCTTAGTTGACGTATATATATATTTACCTACCAAACTGCAGCATATCACATGCACAACGCCGTCAAGATCCACTGGTGCACACTCACAATAACGTTATTTTTCACAGAACACAGTTAAGATAAAAGTAATATAGCCAAAACTTACTGTAAAGCACTCAGTAGAATCAAATCCGGGGGGAACCAGACGTGCTGTTCTGAACAGCAGTTCACATTGAGAGAGTGCTCAGCTGCATGCTGGGACGTACGTCTGTTTAAATGGGGGGGGGGGGGGAATTCGGATCGGTCCAACGTAATGGCGACAAACAGCATACGTTGAACAGCATCCGTTGATTCAACATTTATTAGATATTGGCATTTCAATCATTAAAATGCAACCACAAAACAATATTGATTCAATGATATGTTTTCAACATTAGTCAATTGCTTTAGCGGTTAATGGGTGATTCAACATCAATCGTCGACCTTAACCAAAAATCAAGCATTGTGACCATAAATCAACATTGAATTAACACCTTTTGCTATCTGGGAGGTCCTCTATAGGTCACAAAGCCTAGAAGCATAGCTTCTCTAGTTAGGGTGCCTGCATGCAACACCATCCAGCCAGCCAACCAGAAAGAGAGAGAGAAGAGAGAGAGAGAGAGAGAGAGAGAGAGAGAGAGAGAGAGAGAGAGAGAGAGAGAGAGAGAGAGAGAGAGAGAGAGACATCAGTGTTTGTGTGTGGAGTCAGCGCTCTTATCTCTGGCCTGTACTGACGCCACTCTCTTCCTGTCTAGAATCTGCACTGCTGATTTCTCCGCTCTCCTCTCTCCCCAGCCAACCTGCCACCAGCCCCCATGGCTCCCCAGTTCCCAGCTCAGTTTTGGAGGAGGTTTTTCCTGCCTACTGCTTTCTGAAGCAAAAGGGTGCAACCTTCTTGCCAAGCGATTGTTGACAGAACATGCGAGAATGGGAGATATGACAAAGCAAAGGAATGAGCACTTATTAGACTTGTCAAAATCACAACACACTTTTCTCCACATGCAAACTAATCCAGTTTTTACATTTAGTCATTCTACAGAAACGCACACTTTTCTGTCCCCAGCCTTTGCAGAAAGCATACACTTTAAACAGACTTTGTAGTCACATTTAATTTATATATATGAATAATGTAAAATGTTCTTTGAACAATGATACCTATTTGAGCCAAGAATTGGGCAATATTTGTTTTTAATCAATTATATGAAATTCCAAGTACAAGAAAAGTGCTTGTCCCCAATGTCATGTATTGAGGTTTAGGGGCATATTTATAGTTTACAAATATATTTCTCTTCCATTTTAAATGCAATAATGTATACACCACTATCACATGTATGAAGTGGATAACATAAAAAACTAAAATACCAACTAAATATTATAAATAATATAATGGAAATAGCTGTCCCCTGGTGTCATGTCACTGGTGTTACCGCTTAACAAAAATCCCTATTCTGAAAAAATCCAAAGACTTGTGACATCACTTCCTACTTCCTACGTCCTACTTCCTGAAGAACTGTGAAGAATGGTACATTGTCAGTCTGCTGTCTTTTTTCAAATGTTGGAAATGTTCTCATTTATCTCATAATTTCATACGAGACATTTAGTTAGAGTCACTGGTATGACCTATTTTTTAAGAAGATAAATGTAAAAAATATATAATACAAATTGATTAAATTACATATTTTAGTGAGTTTAGCATGATTAGCAACATGTGGTTTGAGGTACTGTAGCTGCCATTTTGTAAAATACACATTTCATGAAAATGGTCACTGGTGTTACCATCACTGGTGTTACTGCTCCTCATGGTAACACCAGTGACGACCAGTAACACCAGTGACTATCTTGTGTAAATAAGCTTTAGTAATAAAATATAACTCATTAGTACTCATTTCATGATCACAACTTCCTATTGTCATCGTTATTGTTCCTTTAGTCAGGTATGGCTAAATTAAGTGCAGCTGAAAAGCAGATAATGTACAGACAGCGCAGGGATGCAGATCCGGAGCGCAGAGCAGCATACCTACAGCAAAGGAAACAGGGCTATGCCAAAGATATTCAGAAAAGAAAAAGAAAAAAAATAAGTGACCAAAGTGCAAGGGAGAAGAGAAGTGAACGCAAGGCATGGCAGGTCCGCCTGGAAAGATGCAGGCAAAGACGCAGAGCAGGAGCATTGACCCCCCCATCATCTCCAGATAGATCACCCAGCATTTCAAGGTTTATACGGAACTTGAGATGTTACGAATCCACTCTGACACAGTGGTGCCAGGAGAAGGTGGACTACTCCAAACCAGGCGAAGAGACGAGGATGAGCACAATCACTGTGAAGAAAGATGTCCCAATACAAGAGGATGAACTTGTGGCACAATTCCAGGACAGGCTCTTCAAGTTTCGGACACATATATCCGATGGCAATACAACGCCAAGGACTGCCTCATCCATGTTGATTTTAGTGAAAATTACACATGTAAATATTCTAATGAGATCCAGTCAGTCCACTTTGGGGGATCGCATCAACAGGTGACCCTCCACACCAGAGTCCTATATCTGAAGGACCTGCCAATCATGCCCTTCTGTACCATCTCCCCCAGCAGAAGGCATGACCCACCAGCTGTATGGGCTCATCTTGACCCCATCCGGGAAATGCTTACAGATCATCACCCTGGTGTGCAGCACCTTCACCTCTTCAGTGATGGATGGCCCTGCCACCCAGTACAAAAACCGAAAAAACGTCTACATGATTTCCACTGCACCACACCAGAAGAGGTTCTCAAAGATCACATGGAACTTCTTCGAGTCAAGTCATGGGAAAGGTGCACCAGATGGGGTGGGGGTGGACTGAAGAGAACAGCTGACACCTATGACACCCCCCCCCCCCCCCCCAACCACCTCCAATGTAAATTACCCAGTATGGTTGTCAATATCCCAATGTACCCAACCCCCCCCACCCAACCTCCTCCAATGTACAGTTTCTACGTCAAATGTATATACTCCCTTTTCTTGACTCCTTCTGTATCACAAACAGTACTGTATTTGCAAATCTGGTATGTCATAAATGTATAGATGTAGCAGTACTGACTATCTGTATGTCATGTATGTCATATATGTCTATATGAATTGAAAATGGGGGACCCTGATGGAAACAAGACAAACGTCTTTCTCAGGTCTGCATCCCCTTAACAATTGTATGTATTGAGCCGTACTGTATTGTACCCATTCTGCAATCTGTTAAATAAAGTTTTCATTCATTCATTCACCTTGGTTCGCCAGGGTAAGGACATACCTGATGCAAAGAGCTTCTATCAGCAGCTGAAGGAATCGAGCAAGGTGAAGCTCTTTTATGAGTGAGGAGGAAGTTGAGAAGAAGGATGAAAGTCTACACCAAGTGCCTCTCTTCACAGTTAAAGGCACCATGAAGATGCATCAGGTTTGATTGATTGATTGATTGAAAACTTTATTAACAGATTGCAGAATGGGTACAATACAGTACAGCTCAATACACACAATTGTTAAGGGGATGCAGACCAGAGAAAGACTTTCGTCTTGTTTACATCAGGGTCCCCCATTTTCAATTCATCAGGACATATATGACATACATGACATACAGATAGTCAGTACTGCTACATCTATACATTTATGACATACCAGATTTGCAAATACAGTACTGTTTGTGATACAGAAGGAGTCAAGAAAAGGGAGTATATACATTTGACGTAGAAACTGTACATTGGAGGAGGTTGGGTGGGGGGGGTTGGGTACATTGGGATATTGACAACCATACTGGGTAATTTACATTGGAGGTGGTTGGGGGGGGGGGGGGGGGGAGACACACTGTATAAACAAGCAAAACTGTACATTGAGGGGGGGGGGGGGACACTGTACAAACAAACAAAATTGTACATTGGACTATTGACAAAACCATACTAGGTAAATGACTGTACATTGGAGGGGGTTGGGTTAGGATATTTACAGGGGCCAGTTTTGAATTGCAGTCTCCCGTAGGTGTCCCTTGAGAGAGGTTTTGAAAGTGGGTAGTGATCCACATTCCTTTACAGCTTTGGGTAGGGCGTTCCACATTGATGTGGCATAATTGCGAAACGTGTTTAGTCCCTTATTTGAGCCGAATCTGGGTTTAACATGATTTGTGGAGCTCCCTCTGGTGTTGTGATCGTGGTATTCACTGACCTTTGGGAAGTATTTTGACATGTACATGGGTACCTTGGTCGTGTAGTGTATCTTGTAGACCAGGCCCATTGCAAGTTGCTGTACTCTGTCGTCTACTCTAAGCCATCCTAGGTTGTCAAAGTGGGCAGGGGTGAGGTGGGCTCTAGGAGTAAGGTCAAGCAGTAGTCTGACCAGTTTGTTTTGAGATGTTTGTAATTTAGTTTTTAGCGCCTTTGAGGTGCTTTGGTACCATGAGGTGCAAGCATAGTCGTAGTACCCCTGAATGAGTGCTCCTGCCAGAGTCTTCAGGGTATTCTTGTTTACCAGAGAGGAGATCCGGTACAAGAATCGAGTTCGTTGGTTGACTTTTTTTATTACATTGGATGCCATTTTGTCACAGGAGAGATTAGCCTCTAGGATGGAACCCAGGTAGGTAATTTCATCTTTCCTTGTGACAATATTGTCACCCACTGTAACTGAGAAGCCGTCGGTCTTGCTGAGTTTGTTATTTGAACCGAAGAGAATGGACTCTGTTTTGCCCATGTGTAATGATAGTTTGTTATCAGCGAGCCATATGCAGATTCTGCCTAGTTCCGAGCTGAGGGTTTTTTCAACCTGTAAATCAAATAAAATCAAATCAAATTTATTTATAGGGCCCGACAACACACGTTAATGTCCCCATGGGCCGTACAGGTCTTCTTTAAACAAGTCAAGAAGACAACATAACAATAAGTCAAGAACAGAACAAGAACACCATAGGGTCCAAACATTTTTTAGATGAATGCAAATAAATGAAAGAATGCAAGCACTCCCAGACATACCCCACGCGAAGGTAAGGAAAAACTCACTAAAACCTAACAATAGGGAAAAAAAGCTCCACAGGCAATGTGGAGGAGAGAAACCTTAGAAGGGCCGTTCAAGGGGGGATCTCCCTTCTTAGATGTCGGTGATAGTAGTGTTGCAGACGGACAGTTGGTAAGCATGCACTCATGTGTGTGGTGAAACACAGATGAGTGCATGCAATAGCAACTGTACATTTTGAAAAATTAAAGATAGAGCTAATAGCGATAGCAACTGAACATTTTGAAAGATTAAAGATAGATAACTTGATAGATAACTTGTTCTTGTCAGAGACCAGCAGGGCTGAGTCGTCCGCAAACAGGAACAAGTTGCAGTCACAAGCTGACGACATGTCATTTGCATAAATTAGGAACAGTAGCGGTCCTAGTATGCTTCCTTGTGGAACACCACAGCTCACTGTGAGGGGGGGGGGTAGGGTACCGTTTACCTCCACCATCTGTTCCCTCCCCTCAAGGTAGGATTGCATTTTTCTTCCGGTTAAAGAAATGTTTCCCGTCTGAAGCCAGGAAGAGAATTGTGCAGAGTTCCTTTCTGCCTGTATTAGACTATGGCGATGTAATCTATATGCATGCTCCTTCCTCCCTGCTTAAAAAGCTGGATTCTGCGTACCATACTGCCATACGTTTTGTAACAGGTGCAGACTCTCGCACCCACCACTGCACTTTGTATCAGTCATTAGGATGGTCCTCTCTGTACCAAAGAAGACAATCACACATGTTGATTTTTATCCTTAAGTCATTGCTAGGTAAGCTGCCCTTATATATCTCCAGACTTCTGTCCTTTTATACTTGCTTTTTTAATACCAGACGAGCAGCAAATGGGATGCTGTTAAATGTTCCTTTGATGCAGTCAGAGCTTGGTAAAGCTGCATTCTCCCACTATGCTCCCTTTTTATGGAATACGCTGCAAGTGAAACTTTGTCTACAGGCACTTCCTACTGTGAATGCTTTTAAAGGTATGCTACGATTAGCCCTTTATGAAACATGTAACTGTTTTACCTGATGCTATTGTTGATGTGATTATGCTCCTTGCCACTGCACAAATGACCCTCTGTATTTATATTTGAATTGTATGTTTTTTGTTTAATGCCCTGTTTTATGTTGAAACTTGTTGTGTGCTGTGTTGGTCAGGACTCCCTGGAAGAAGAGATCTTGTATCTCAATGGGACATTCCTGGATAAATAAAGGATAAATAAAAAAAAAAAAAAAAAAAATCCAGCTCACTGATAGACTATCAAAACCAATTGCTTTTAGCTTGTCAATCAGAATGGAGTGATTGACCGTGTCAAAGGCCTTTTGTAGGTCCAGCATGACCATGCCGCAGTATTTGCCTGCGTCCACCTCTTGTTTGATGTGGTCATTCAAATAGAGAAGGCATGTGTCAGTGGAGTGGGATGTTCTGAAGCCAGATTGGAATTCGTAGATTAGATTTTTTTCCGCTAGGTACTTTTCGACCTGTTCATAGACTATTTTTTCCATGACTTTCGAGATGGAGGTGAGAATAGAAACAGGGCGGTAGTTGCCTGGGTCTAATTTGCTGCCCTTTTTGTGCAGAGGGGTCACCCTCGCAATTTTGAAGTCCTTGGGGACGTGTCCCTGTTTTATGGAGAGGTTTATTATGTGTGTGATGATTGGGGTGATGGCGGCTGCTGAGTCTCTGAGGAATTTGGAGGGGATGTTGTCATGGCCAGTGGCCTTGTTAGGTTGGAGGGCGCTCAGTTTATTGAGTACCTCATCTGTTGTTACCATTTCCAGCTTGAAGTCGTCCTTGCGGACCCCTAGGTTTTTGTAGTAAGCTACTATGTGTTCTACCCCATAACGCCCTGAGTGGGAGGGTAGTTTGTTTACCAGTGTTGTGGCTATGTTTGTGAAGAAAATGTTTAAGTAATTGGCTACATCCAGCTTGTCTGTGATGAGCGTGTTGTCCGTGGTCCTTAGCATCTCCCCGACCCCAGGTATCCTGAAATACAGGGACATTAGCTGCTTCTGCCAGGCTGCTGAGGGGGTGTTTGATTGCTCATGCCACAGTCTACAGGAGGTTTCCCTAGTGGCAACGGAACAAGCAGATAAAGCTCTGGATGTCAGACCAGATGTCATCAAACACCACCACAGTGGGCAGTGGTGTGTTGTGCGCTATGATGACCACCAGCCCTACCCAGGCATACTCCTGGAGGTGGAGGAGCACAATGTTTTTTTTGTATCTACTTTTTCTCCCCGTTTTTCTATTTGTCTCCCGTCCCCAATTTCGTATTGTCCAATTCTACCCTCCCCTGTCTCAAACGCTGTTAGGCCATGCCTCCCACAAGCCGGCTGCAATGTGGACGAAGCCTTGCATCACGTGTCCCCTCCGGTACTCGAGGAGGCAGCCATCCCATCTTTTCACCTGCACAGCACGATCTCTCAGCGGCGAGGGTCTGCGTGGGAGGGACACGCCGCCCTCGTCGCTTCCTGATTCTACTGCGCAGGCGCACCAACCGACCTGTAGGAGTCGCTGTCCACAACGTCCGATCCCCACCCATCAGCTTCCCACCCCCTAATACTGCCAATTGTATTAGTATGAACGACCAGCCAAGTTGGTAGCAACGCAGAGAGCTGGGCTCGAACCCAGCATCTCCTGCGTTGGTGGTGAGCGCCTTGCCCACTGCGCCACCTAGCCGCCCTGGAGGAGCACAATGTTAAAGTAAAGTGCATACTCCTGGAGGTGGAGGAGCACAATGTTAAAGTAAAGTGCATACTCCTGGAGGTGGAGGAGCACAATGTTAAAGTAAAGTGCATACTCCTGGAGGTGGAGGAGCACAATGTTAAAGTAAAGTGCATACTACTGGAGGTGGAGGAGCACAATGTTAAAGTAAAGTGCATACTCCTGGAGGTGGAGGAGCACAATGTTAAAGTAAAGTGCATACTCCTGGAGGTGGAGGAGCACAATGTTAAAGTAAAGTGCATACTCCTGGAGGTGGAGGAGCACAATGTTAAAGTAAAGTGCATACTCCTGGAGGTGGAGGAGCACAATGTTAAAGTAAAGTGCATACTCCTGGAGGTGGAGGAGCACAATGTTAAAGTAAAGTGCATTGATTGATTGATTGAAAAGTTTATTAACAGATTGCAGAATGGGTACAGTACAGTACATCTCAATACATACAATTGTTAAGGGGATGCAGACCAGAGAAAGACTTTCGTCTTGTTTCCACCAGGGTCCCCCATTTTCAATTCATCATAACATATATGACATACATGACATACAGATAGACAGTACTGCTACATCTATACATTTATGACATATCAGATTTGCAAATACAGTACTGTTTGTGATACAAAAGTGTCCAGAAAAGGAGTGTATATACATTTGGCGTAGAAACTGTACATTGGAGGAGGTTGGTGGGGTGGGGTTGGGTGGGTTGGGTGAGGGCTGTACATTGGAGGTGGGGGGGGGGGGGGGGGGGGGGGGGTTGGGTAGGGGACACACACACATTTTACACTGTACATTGGAATGTTGACAAAGCCTTACTTGGTCATTTACTGTACAACTAGGTTAGGACATTTGTAGGGGCCAGTTTCGAATTGCAGTCTCACGTAGGTGTTTTTTGAGAGTGTTTTTGAAGGTGGGTAGTGATTCACATTCCTTTACAGCTTTAGGCAGGGCGTTCCACATTGATGTGGCATAATTGCGAAACGTGTTTAGTCCCTTGTTTGAGCCGAATCTGGGTTTTACATGATTTGTGGAGCTCCCTCTGGTGTTGTGATCGTGGTATTCACTGACCTTTGGGAAGTATTTTGACATGTACATGGGTACCTTGGTCGCGTAGTGTATCTTGTAGACCAGGCCCATTGCAAGTTGCTGTACTCTGTCGTCTACTCTAAGCCATCCTAGGTTGTCAAAGTGGGCAGGGGTGAGGTGGGTTCTAGGAGTCAGGTCAAGTAGTAGTCTGACTAGCTTGTTTTGAGATGTTTGTAATTTGTTTTTTAGTGCCTTTGAGGTGCTTTGGTACCATGAGGTGCAAGCATAGTCGTAGTACCCTTGAATGAGTGCTCCTGCTAGAGTCTTCAGGGTATTCTTGTTTACCAGAGAGGAGATCCGGTACAAGAATCGCGTTCGTTGGTTGACTTTTTTTATTACATTGGATGCCATTTTGTCACAGGAAAGATTAGCCTCTAGGATGGAACCCAGGTAGGTAATTTCATCTTTCCTTGTGACAATATTGTCACCCACTGTAACCGAGAAGTCGTCAGTCTTGCTGAGTTTGTTATTTGAACCGAAGAGAATGGACTCTGTTTTGCCCATGTGTAATGATAGTTTGTTGTCGGCGAGCCATATGCAGATTTTGCCTAGTTCCGAGCTGAGGGCTTTTTCAACCTGTAACTTGTTCTTGTCAGAGACCAGCAGGGCTGAGTCGTCCGCAAACAGGAACAAGTTGCAGTCACAAGCTGACGACATGTCATTTGCATAAATTAGGAATAGTAGCGGTCCTAGTATGCTTCCTTGTGGAACACCACAGCTCACTGTGAGGGGGGGGGATAGGGTACCGTTTACTTCCACCATCTGTTCCCTCCCCTCCAGGTAGGATTGTATCCAGCTCACTGATAAACTATCAAAACCAATTGCTTTTAGCTTGTCAATCAGAATGGTGTGATTGACAGTGTCGAAGGCCTTTTGTAGGTCCAGCATGACCATGCCGCAGTATTTGCCCGCGTCCACCTCTTGTTTGATGTGGTCGTTCAAGTAGAGAAGGCATGTGTCAGTGGAGTGGGATGTTCTGAAGCCAGATTGGAATTCGTAGATTAGATTTTTTTCCGCGAGGTATTTTTCGATCTGTTCGTATACTATTTTTTCCATGACTTTCGAGATGGATGTAAGGATAGAAACAGGGCGGTAGTTACCCGGGTCTAATTTGCTGCCCTTTTTGTGCAGGGGTGTTACTCTCGCAATTTTGAAGTCCTTGGGGACGTGTCCCTGTTTTATGGAGAGGTTTATTATGTGTGTGATGACTGGGGTGATGGCTGCTGCTGAGTCTCTGAGGAATTTGGAGGGGATGTTGTCATGGCCAGTGGCCTTGTTTGGTTGGAGGGCGCTCAGTTTTTTGAGTACCTCATCTGTAGTTACTATTTCCAGTTTGAAGTCGTCTTTGTGGACGCCTAGGTTCATGTAGTATGCTACTATGTGTTCTACCCCATACTGCCCTGAGTGGGAGGGTAGTTTGTTTACCAGTGTTGTGGCTATGTTTGTGAAGAAAGTGTTTAAGTAATTGGCTACATCCAGCTTGTCTGTGATGAGCGTGTTGTCCGTCTTTATGTTTATGTTTGAGAACCTGGTTTTGAGTTTTTTACTGCAGCCTAGTTGATTGTTGAGTAATTTCCAAAGTTCACGTGGTTTATTTTTGTTTTCCTCGGTTTTGTCATTGATGAAATCTTTTTTTGCAGTTTTGATCATGGAGTTTACGTCATTTCTTAGTCTGTTTCTTTCTAGTTTGAGTTCAGTCACGTGGTCTTGGAGTTCACTGCTCGTGCTTTTGGTAAGCTTTGACTGACTTTTACGAAACTCAGAGCATTTTTGTCTCTGGCTTTCATAGCGGTCAGTATTTCAGTGTGCATCCATGGCTCAGCGCGATTTTTTACCCTGGTGGTTCTTAGGGGGGCCATTTTGTTTAGTATTGATGAAAATTTGGTTTTGAAGCCAAGCCAAGTTTCTTCAACCAGTGTACCATTGAGTTCATCTGACCAGTCCAGACTCTCCAGTTCAAGGTTAAAGGCCTCGCTAGAGTAGGTTTTGAGGTCTCTAGATGTGACTGTTTTGTGACAGCCAGCCTTTAGTTTTAGCTTTTTGCGGGTACAGAATATCATGTAATGATCACTTAACCCGCATGCTATAACCCCTTTACTGGAGATCTTGGACTTGTCAGAGGTCAGTATGAGGTCAATGGTAGTCTGAGTTGATTCACATATCCTTGTGGGTTGGGTGATTAGTTGGCTGAGGCCGTGCAGATCACAAAACCTATTGAAGGATTTGAAGACGGGTGCATTTTTTTGTTGCATATCCGTGTTCCAATCCCCAATAAGAATTTTTTCCGCATCCTCAGCTCCAGCTAAGCACACATCCAGAGTATCATAAAAACCAGTCTGTTCTGGTGGTCTATAGATTGTGCCTATTAGTACTGATTTTGCCCTTTCAAATAAGATTTCAATCCATACAGTTTCAATCTCGTCATGGTTAAGGTCAGTACGGTTGCTGAATTTGGTATCTTTGTGTATATACACACAGACACCACCTCCATACTGGTTCCTATCCCTCCTGATGATTGAATAGTCCTCGATTTCTATCTCTGGATCCTGAACAGATGAGTCAAGTTTTGTTTCTGTGAAACATAATATATTTGCCTTACCGTTTAGAAACAAATGTCTGATTTCAGCCAATTTCGGTTTCAAGCTGTTTATGTTTAAGTGAAATATGTGAAGTCCATTTTTGCTTGTAATAAGTTTGATGTCGTCACAGTTGAGGTAACTCTGTTCCATTGTGTCCTGTCCTGTGGTGGGGGGAGGGGGGGCGTTGTTGCTGTTTGTGCCGTGGGTGGGGAGGGGGGGGTGGGGTGATGCTTTGTCCTTTGCTGGTGTCTGTGTCTGTATTCCTTTGTGTGAAAGCCCGCGATGTGGGGGGGGGGGCTGGTTGATTACAGATATGTCTGATTGTACTCCATTGTGGGGGAGGGGGGGTGCCTTTTGTCCTGGCCTCGGCCCGGGTAGACTTGCTGGCATGGCGGCCTTGGCGGGGCCAGCCAAGCTAGCCGTCGGGTCCTTGGTGGTCTCGATGTCCCGCGCCGCTCTTCCTTTAGCCACTCGCCGAGTCCGCTGGGGCTTCTGTGAGGGTATGTCGCCGCTTGCTGGTCGGCTGGTGCAACTGCTGGCTGGAGCGTCAATTGCGTGGATGCTGTTGATCTCCGGCGCCGGTGTGAGGAGCGATGCCTCGCTGTTTTGTCCCCGCGACGTGCTGGGCGCCTCGGTTGTGAACCCCGGTTCCTTCCCTCTCGCTGTGGCCTCTCGTGGGTTCTTTTGCAGGGGTGGCAGAGGAGGAATGTTGCCGTTGATCATGTCGTTAGCCGCAGTATGTGTGGGTAGCCGTTGATCTGTTGTGCTGGCTGCTGCTGCTTCTTGGATCAGCAGATTTGACTGTAGTCTCTGGTTCCGTGTCATTACGGGACCAGGGTTCTGATGAATGTCACCCGACATGAGCAGGTATAATAAAAACATTGATCTCTTATTACACTTGCCTGCCGGGGGTAATTTCTTTCGTTCCGGATTTGCAGTAAGTACTGTGTGGATGGTCGTGGCTCCGAAGGCAGGATGTTTCCTCTCCGAGCCCGTTAACAAATAGAAGTCGCAATGGGACTGCTGTTTTACGTTTTCGCTATCCTCCACTTCTGTCTGGAGTTGCTGCTTGAGTTGTGAATTCAGGTACAAATCCATAATCCACAGGAGGGAAAGTAGAAAATGCGCAAAGTACTTTGTTGTTGTTGCTCTGTTGCGTTGGTTACGGGAGCTACGTAAAATGCGACCGTCCATGTTGAAGCCGGATGCATGCACCGGAACGGCATCAATAGATTCTTCTGGCCAAGCCCCAGAGAAGATGTGAACTGGTATGGGGATGATGATGATCAGATCATGTGCCTAATCCCAGAGCCGTTGGCAGTAAACAAGCCATCAGTTCAGATTGAACAGGAACTCTGGGAGTTCATCATGGGGCAGCTGGATAACAACTAAGCCCCTGTGGTTACAGACATAAAGAGGACAGTTCCAAGTTAAGTTTCCCCCTTTAGTCCAGCAACATAGTAGTAGTAGTAGTAGTAGCAGCCAATGGCACATGGGCTTGAGAATGTACTGCACCCCCAAAAGTGGCCATTTTAGTTTTAGTTTTTAAGGAATACATACTTTTTTTGGAAACCAAAACAACATACTTTATACTTATAGCACATGCATGAGCCTGGGTTCACTTGAAAGATGACATTCTGAAGTTTCGGATTCCAGAAAGAAAATTCACTTTTAGTGCTAATGAAATAGAGTAACATAGGTTTTGATTGATTGATTGATTGAAAACTTTATTAACAGATTGCAGAATGGGTACAATACAGTACAGCTCAATACACACAATTGTTAAGGGGATGCAGACCAGAGAAAGACTTTCGTCTTGTTTACATCAGGGTCCCCCATTTTCAATTCATCAGGACATATGACATACATGACATACAGATAGTCAGTACTGCTACATCTATACATTTATGACATACCAGATTTGCAAATACAGTACTGTTTGTGATACAAAAAGAGTCCAGAAAAGGGAGTATATACATTTGACGTAAAAACTGTACATTGGAGGAGGTTGGGTGGGGTTGTGTGGGGGGGGGTTGGGTAGGGAGGGGTTGGGGGGGGAAACACTGTACAACTGTACAAGCAAAACTGTACATTGGGATATTGACAACCATACTAGGTAATTTACATTGGAGGGGGTTGGGGGGGGGGGGACACTGTACAAACAAGCAAAACTGTACATTGGAATATTGACAAAACCATACTAGGTAAATTACTGTACATTGGAGGGGGTTGGGTTGCTTCATTACTTTAGGCAACCAACTTGCGCCTAGCCACGCCGCTGCGGCATTATGCAGCCATAATCCCCCCTCTTTTAACATCGACGGTTAGCTCAACTCGTTCGCCGCCTTGCTGTGGAGTGACAAGTTCGAATCACTTCAATATTTTTTTTTTTTTTTTTAACGTGCATTCTCTCGCCGGTTAAGTTTAGGCATTCTTTCGGAGTTGGTTAAGGTTAGGGTTAAGTTTAGGCATTCTTTCGGAGTTGGTTAAGGTTAGGGTTAAGTTTAGGCATTCTTTCGGAGCTGGTTAAGGTTAGAGTTTGTCTTAGAGCATGGCAATATTTCTTTTGCCGGTTAAGTTTAGGCATTCTTTCGGAGTTGGTTAAGGTTAGGGTTAAGTTTAGGCATTCTTTCGGAGTTAGTTAAGGTTAGGGTTAAGTTTAGGCATTCTTTCGGAGTTGGTTAAGGTTAGGGTTAAGTTTAGGCATTCTTTCGGAGTTGGTTAAGGTTAGAGTTTGTCGCAGAGCATGGCAATAGAATGCAGCCTATTTCCGCACTGCCGCTCTCTCACGCTGCCGCGGTCACATGGGCGTCGTGGCCAATCAGAGAAACGCTGAACGCAAGTTGGTTGCCTAAAATGTTGACGCGGTTGGGTTAGGACATTTACAGGGGCCAGTTTCGAATTGCAGTCTCCCGTAGGTGTTCCTTGAGAGTGGTTTTGAAAGTGGGTAGTGATTCACATTCCTTTACAGCTTTGGGTAGGGCATTCCATATTGATGTGGCATAATTGCGAACTGAACTTGAGTTGTAGAAAAAGACGTCTACTCAAGTTTTTCTGTAGTAGTTAGTAGTCCAGAGTTAGTATTTCCCCAGAAGGTGGTATGGCTTAAGAAACTCATGAGATCCATAGCCTGAAGCCTTATGTAGTACATGTCCAAATTTCATAAAGATCCATTCAGTTTTCTCATAGACTTCAATTCATTCGGCTGTTTTTCTCTTCCTGTTTTCGCTCGTTAGTTTTTCACCTAGATCCCTGATTCATACATCCCCAGGTGGGGTATCATTGGAAAGCCACACTCATTGGCTACAACCCTCCACAATCATTTTCGAGATCGCCAAATGATTGACGGAACTAGAGCCCCAAGAGTTGGGAGTGGTATTTTGTGCAATACCGTGTACTTTGCACAAGCCTCAAATACCGGCATGTAACTCGAGAACCGCTGAACGGATTTTGTCATGTGAAAGGGCTATGGACAGGCAACAAATAAGCCTTAAATTCGATATATATATATATATATATATATATATATATATATATATATATATATATATATATATATATATATATATATATATTGTATTACAAAATATGCACACCCGAGCCACTAGTGGTCGTCAAATTGCCGGTGGTCAAATCGTCACATGTGGGCCCTTGCATGTTAAGATGGACATTTGAGTGGTTTCCTAAAGTAGTTCAAATGTGTTTTTAACTGTTGTTAAAGTTATTTGACTTAATGTCAGTGATCATCTTTGGTTTTGTACTAAATTCACCATTTTCTATCTCAAATAAGTAATTCATATTGAATAAAACAATCTTTAGTGTTCTTTGTGTCACTGGTGTTTTATTTGTAAATGTTTTGATATCAATTAACCTTTGCTTCATTCAAGAGTTAGGATGTTAAGGATACTATCATTAAATTTGTATGACTGTCCTTCAAATATTGTTATTATTATAGCAAAGATATGATGGTGTTAATAAGCAAACGTCACACAATCAAATTCTTCACAAACCTGATTAAAATAAATAAATACATAATCTCCACATTTTTTGCATTATCATTATCCTACTGTGTCTCTGACTATATGTGCAGAATAGATTGTGAAAAAAACATTTCTAAAAAGCCTTTAATATTGTTAAAGGTATAAGGTAACACCAGTGACAAAAAGATGGCACACGCTGTTATGGTTTGTAACCGACCCCAATCGCACAACACAAGACAGGTATGATGGTTTGCCAAGAAACAGATATTTATTGAACAACAGGGAAAGACAGGGAAAAGGGCACTGTCCCTTTAAGGGAGAATCACAAATACAGGAATATAATATGAGGGGAAGGAAAGGTGCCTTTAAGAGGCGGGCAGGAAAGGGAAAGTAAGGGAACGCCTAAGGGAAGGTTAAGGGAACGCCTTGGGACAGAGGAACTAGAGACTAGGTAAACCAGGGACAAGGAGAACTAGGGAGAGAGGACTAGGGACTAGGAGAGCTAGGGAACAGGAGAAACGGGGACTAGGGGAACTAGGGACAAGGAACTAGGTGGAACTAGAAGGGGAGAACTTGGGACCAGGAACTAGGTGGAACTAGAAAGGGGAGAACTAGGGAGCAGGAACTAGGTGGAACTAGAAAGGGAGAACTTGGGACCAGGAACTAGGTGGAACTAGAAGGGGACTGAGGCCCGCGGAGGCGGGCTGGGGAACAGGGAGGAACTGGGAGGACTGGTGGAAATCATCTGGGCCGCTCTGCAGGACAGAGGAGATAGTTAATGCACAAAAGGGAAAAAACAGAGCAGGTGCAGAACAGTCCAAATAACAAAGTGAACAAAGTAATAATATCTTCGTGTGACAAACACACAGGGGGAGATGTAAAGTCCAAAAATACTATTCTAAGTGAGAACCAAAAACAGAGGCAATACGCTGGGAAACAGCAGCGGGACGAGGGCAAGGGGCATTACGCTGAGTGAGTGACATCACAATCAAAACTCACCCAGGCGTATGCGTAAAGGTACAGGAACAGCAGCGGGAACGGGGGCAAGGGCACTACGCTGAGTGAGTGACATCACAATCAAAACTCACCCAGGCGTATGCGTAAAGGTACAGGGACAGCAGCGGGAACGGGGGCAACAGGCATTCCGAGCCGAGGACAGAGTGGTGCTGGAACAGGCGGCGGTGGCGAAGGTGTCGTCACCGGGTAGCCGACTGTCGGAGCCGAGGACAGAGTGGTGCTGGAACAGGCGGCGGTGGCGAAGGTGTCGTCACCGGGTAGCCGACTGTCGGAGCCGAGGAACAGAGTGGTGCGCCACTGCTTGAGTGCGCACCGGAACCGAGAGACGCGTCGGGGTGCGTCTGCGAGGAGGAGTGTGCCAAGCACGAAGGTCTAGAAGATGCGCGTTGCGCGCTGGTCTGGAGAGCGTGCCAAGCTCGAGGGTTCTTGGAAGATGCGCGTTGCGCGCTGGTCTGGAGAGCGTGCCAAGCTCGAGCGTCCTTGGAAGATGCGCGTTGCGCGCTGGTCTGGAGAGCGTGCCAAGCTCGAGGGTTCTTGGAAGATGCGCGTTGCGCGCTGGTCTGGAGAGCGTGCCAAGCTCGAGCGTCCTTGGAAGATGCGCGTTGCGCGCTGGTCTGGAGAGCGTGCCAAGCTCGAGGGTTCTTGGAAGATGCGCGTTGCGCGCTGGTCTGGAGAGCGTGCCAAGCTCGAGCGTCCTTGGAAGATGCGCGTTGCGCGCTGAGGACTGGAGAGCGTCTGCGCTGGTCTGGATGTGCGTCAGGACGAACAGCTGCGCGGGGGTCTGCAGTGGAACGCTGGGGTGCCTCCCGTGGAAGTACAGGGAGCGCAGACCAGTCTCCCCCACAGGCAACGGCGACAGCTGGCGAAGGCTGGAGCAAACATCTCGACGCCGGAGAATGGAACAGCATAGGCAGACAGAGGATCTCCCGAAAGAGTCTAGATGTTTAGAGAATATGACTCGGCAAGTATACAACACGACCCCACGCCGAAACGAGGGGAAGAGCCCTGGTATTTAAAGCCCACAGGGGGACTAATTAGCCTGCCACCACAGGTGCGAGAGATAATAGAATATCGAACAGGTGTGGCCACTAAGGGTAAGGAACGAGAGGGTGGGGGCTAGAGAGAGTGAGTGAGAAGGGAAAATAAACAGTATAGAAGGGAAATAAACAGTAAAGGCTTAAAGAAACAGAGAAAAGGTAGTGAGCAGCGGGCAAAACCTCACAGTATCCCCCCCTCCAACGGGAGCCACCCGGCGACCCAAAACAAATACAGACAGAGTGGCAGGGGGCAAAACAAGAGGTACTGGCCAAGCCAGCAGGGGAAGCCACCACAAGAGTGGGGCTAGCAAAAGAAACAGGGTCGCCGAGGGGTAACTGGGGGAACTGGTCTAGAGGAACTGGTCTAGAGGAACTGGGTCTAGAGAACTAGTCTAGAGGAACTGGTCTAGAGAACTGGTCTAGAGAACTGGTCTAGAGAACTGGGCTAGAGAACTGGTCTAGAGAACTGGTTTAGAGAACTGGTTTAGAGAACTGGTCTAGAGAACTGGTCTAGAGCAACTGGTTTAGAGAACTGGTCTAGAGAACTGGTCTAGAGGAACTGGTCTAGAGGAACTGAGGGGCAAGCAGGGTAGCAAAGGGGTAACCATGGTAGCACCGGGAAAGGGCTAGCAGAGGGAAGGTTAGCTGCCAGGGCACTGATAGCTACAGGGCCTATGCTAGCTGTACTGCTACATCAACATAGAGGCTGCGCAAGCTGCCGGAGCCAGGCTAGCAGAGGGAAAGGGTAGCTGCCAAGGCACTGATAGCTACAGGGCCTATGCCAGCTGTATTGCTACATTAACATAGAGGCTGCGCTAGCTGCCGGAGCTAGGCTGGCAGACAGGGCTGGACCAGCATGAGAAAACAAGCTAGCTGGAAGGACAGTCCTAGCTGTGGGAATACTGACCTTGCTAGCTGAAGGGCAGTCCTAGCAGAGGGAGATGCTACACAAAAAAGTGGAGGCCATGCAGAGGGACCGGGTTAGCTGCTTGGGCCTGGCTAGCTACAGGGCCTATGCTAGCTGCAAGGCTGCATTAACATAGAGGCTGTGCTAACAGCCGGGGCCAAGCTAGCAGACTGGGACCATGCAGAGGGAACTGGGTTAGCCGCCAGGGCATGGCTAGCTACAGGGCCCATGCCAGCAGCAAGGACTGCATAAACATAGAGGCTGTGCTAGCAGCCGGGGCTAAGCTAGCAGACAGGGGCTCTGCTGAGGGACTGGGTTAGCTGCCAGGGCATGGCTAGCTACAGGGGGGTCAAACAGGGCAAAACGGGAAGCAAACAGGGGAGCTAACCGGGGAGACTAACAAGCTAAACAGGGGAGTAACAGGCTAACAAGGGAGCTAAACAGGACTAACAGGGAAGCTAACAGGGCTAACAGGGGAGCTAGAGGGGAGACTAACAAGCTAACAGGGGAGCTAACAGGGCTAACAGGGGAGCTAGAGGGAACAAGAAAAAAAAAGGCAAACTCAACATACACCGTCTGTGCTGGCTGGGGTCGTCGACTGGGTGGGGTCGTACTGTTATGGTTTGTAACCGACCCCAATCGCACAACACAAGACAGGTATGATGGTTTGCCAAGAAACAGATATTTATTGAACAACAGGGAAAGACAGGGAAAAGGGCACTGTCCCTTTAAGGGAGAATCACAAATACAGGAATATAATATGAGGGGAAGGAAAGGTGCCTTTAAGAGGCGGGCAGGAAAGGGAAAGTAAGGGAACGCCTAAGGGAAGGTTAAGGGAACGCCTTGGGACAGAGGAACTAGAGACTAGGTAAACCAGGGACAAGGAGAACTAGGGAGAGAGGACTAGGGACTAGGAGAGCTAGGGAACAGGAGAAACGGGGACTAGGGGAACTAGGGACAAGGAACTAGGTGGAACTAGAAGGGGAGAACTTGGGACCAGGAACTAGGTGGAACTAGAAAGGGGAGAACTAGGGAGCAGGAACTAGGTGGAACTAGAAAGGGAGAACTTGGGACCAGGAACTAGGTGGAACTAGAAGGGGACTGAGGCCCGCGGAGGCGGGCTGGGGAACAGGGAGGAACTGGGAGGACTGGTGGAAATCATCTGGGCCGCTCTGCAGGACAGAGGAGATAGTTAATGCACAAAAGGGAAAAAACAGAGCAGGTGCAGAACAGTCCAAATAACAAAGTGAACAAAGTAATAATATCTTCGTGTGACAAACACACAGGGGGAGATGTAAAGTCCAAAAATACTATTCTAAGTGAGAACCAAAAACAGAGGCAATACGCTGGGAAACAGCAGCGGGACGAGGGCAAGGGGCATTACGCTGAGTGAGTGACATCACAATCAAAACTCACCCAGGCGTATGCGTAAAGGTACAGGAACAGCAGCGGGAACGGGGGCAAGGGCACTACGCTGAGTGAGTGACATCACAATCAAAACTCACCCAGGCGTATGCGTAAAGGTACAGGGACAGCAGCGGGAACGGGGGCAACAGGCATTCCGAGCCGAGGACAGAGTGGTGCTGGAACAGGCGGCGGTGGCGAAGGTGTCGTCACCGGGTAGCCGACTGTCGGAGCCGAGGACAGAGTGGTGCTGGAACAGGCGGCGGTGGCGAAGGTGTCGTCACCGGGTAGCCGACTGTCGGAGCCAAGGAACAGAGTGGTGCGCCACTGCTTGAGTGCGCACCGGAACCGAGAGACGCGTCGGGGTGCGTCTGCGAGGAGGAGTGTGCCAAGCACGAAGGTCTAGAAGATGCGCGTTGCGCGCTGGTCTGGAGAGCGTGCCAAGCTCGAGGGTTCTTGGAAGATGCGCGTTGCGCGCTGGTCTGGAGAGCGTGCCAAGCTCGAGCGTCCTTGGAAGATGCGCGTTGCGCGCTGGTCTGGAGAGCGTGCCAAGCTCGAGGGTTCTTGGAAGATGCGCGTTGCGCGCTGGTCTGGAGAGCGTGCCAAGCTCGAGCGTCCTTGGAAGATGCGCGTTGCGCGCTGGTCTGGAGAGCGTGCCAAGCTCGAGGGTTCTTGGAAGATGCGCGTTGCGCGCTGGTCTGGAGAGCGTGCCAAGCTCGAGCGTCCTTGGAAGATGCGCGTTGCGCGCTGAGGACTGGAGAGCGTCTGCGCTGGTCTGGATGTGCGTCAGGACGAACAGCTGCGCGGGGGTCTGCAGTGGAACGCTGGGGTGCCTCCCGTGGAAGTACAGGGAGCGCAGACCAGTCTCCCCCACAGGCAACGGCGACAGCTGGCGAAGGCTGGAGCAAACATCTCGACGCCGGAGAATGGAACAGCATAGGCAGACAGAGGATCTCCCGAAAGAGTCTAGATGTTTAGAGAATATGACTCGGCAAGTATACAACACGACCCCACGCCGAAACGAGGGGAAGAGCCCTGGTATTTAAAGCCCACAGGGGGACTAATTAGCCTGCCACCACAGGTGCGAGAGATAATAGAATATCGAACAGGTGTGGCCACTAAGGGTAAGGAACGAGAGGGTGGGGGCTAGAGAGAGTGAGTGAGAAGGGAAAATAAACAGTATAGAAGGGAAATAAACAGTAAAGGCTTAAAGAAACAGAGAAAAGGTAGTGAGCAGCGGGCAAAACCTCACACACGCATTCTTTAAGTCAAAGTACATTTTTTTTAAATCATTAAGCTCTCATGTATGTGGATTCATAAAGTCAAAGGGTTAACCAATATTGTAACTTAAGTTTAAATGTAGGAAGATTAAATACATTTTAAGACATGTTGCTATTCCAAAAGTGTGCTTTTCTGTAGAATGAGCTATGATTGCAAACAGGCATCAAGAGTTTAGAAAATAATTGCTTTTACATGTCATATGGATCCTGACACAATTGACCCTTGCACTGACCCTTGCACTGAAGAACCATATAATGTAACCAATGTATTTGCAGTTGTAAAATCAATCCAAATCACTTAGAGTGTGAATGTGATATATCACTAGAAAGTACTCAGGCTCTACTGTTTTGAACTATGAATGAACATACTGTGACATATCTCCTCCCCCCTCCCATGGATATGTGAAGGATGGGAGATACTTCTGCCACAGGAGGAGTAGAGTCAATAGGGAGGTGTAGTGGTTACGTCATTTTTGTTTTTTCGTGTTCCACCTTCTGTCCAACGCAATGTATTTCCCCATTGCCCATTTTTAAATCGTCTCAAAAACAAATAAAGCATGGGACATTTGCATTGTGTACCTTTCTGTGCGTATTCATCCACAATCTATAGCTCAACATGAAAATATTCGCAATTAATCGTAAAGGTAGCAAAATAACAACGTTTATGTTTTCGTTCACTGAGAAACTACACTGCAATTTAGCGCTGCTGACTGACGTCACCACAGCGTATAGACTCCTGGCTTTAGTCGCAGACCTAGGATCAGATTTCCGTTACATTCCATAAGCTTAACAATTCGTACAATGGGAAAATAACTGACACTGAATCTGTGGCTAATATCTCTCTGGTGATCATAACATTAATCTCTAAAGCCAACCACAATTTTTACCAACCACGTTACCTATTTGTATTTATATTTTAAATTATATAATCGTATTTTAATCGTTATTTCGCTGCATATTAAATCACTGTAAATACTAATGTAAATCATTGTTTCGTTGTACATATTGTGTATAGTTTATAACGTTATTGTTTTTACGTAACGTTAGTAGCTAGTTAGCTAGCCGGCATTCCCGAAACTCCTCTACATGCCCCGATTTAAAATGGTTTTCTCCTATTTGTATACTTTTGTCCTCACCAACAAAGTATTCTGCCAGGGAACTTATGGACATGACAGTAGACATTGCTAACGTTCCCAGTTTTATCTCCGTAAGGTAACGTTAACGTTAGCTAGCTAGCTTGGGATCAGCTGGCCGTGACGTGGATTATGCGACAGCTCTGAAAGACAGGCCTACTGGTAAGTGTAGTTCATTTTTAACGACAAATTAAAAACCTTAGAACTACCTTTATTTCAACCAAAAATGCTTAAACAATAATGTTAGTGGTATAGAAGGGAACTCATTTTGTGCAAAAATGAAAGCTTTTCAATTTCCATGCAGCAGAATAGTTACAATAGCCGATAATCCATTTTCCCAATGATGAATCCCTATACGGGTGGAACAACCAGTGACGTCAGACTACAGCTCCCTATTAGGTAGCTGATTAGTACTGATAGAATACACCTGCGCAGCATTAGTCACACACATCTCACATGCACACACTCCCAACACAAACACTAGCTGATTAGTACTGATAGAATACACCTGCGCAGCATTAGTCACACACATCTCACATGCACACACTCCCAACACACACACTAGCTGATTAGTACTGATAGAATACACCTGCGCATAATTAGTTGACACACATCTCACGTGCACACACCCCAGTCCCACACACTACATTATAGGTTAGAGAGGAGTAGGTTGAGCGGAGTAGGAGTTGGAGTTGTGTTATTGAGAGAGAGAGATTGAGTATTCAGAGTTGTGATGGTGAGAGGTAGTGAGAGGTGAGGAGAAAGCGAGTAGGTGTTCTTTGTGTACTGGACCCTGGACTGGCTGAGATTCCCCCTTGTGTACGGACGACTACGATGAGTATTGAACAATCCATTTTTCTGTCGGCGAGCCTGTTTTGTCTGTTTGACCATCGGACTGTCTATGACCATTCTCTTGCTTATCAAACTGGATTTTTGCCTTAATTCAATAAATATTCTTATTGATTGATATTGCTTTTGTGTGGACCTTTTGAATTTGTTTGTATTTGAACCGTGGCGAGTCTGGTCCCCACCAGATTTGTCACAATACTCTAACCATCTTTAGATAATGTTGAAAACGTTGTTGAAAACGTCAAACGGACTTATATGGTTCTTTGTCTGAGGTACTCATATTAACTCATCTCTAGATAAGAAAGATAACTCAAAATATATAAAATTATAACACAAATAATAGAAAATAATCATAATAATCCTAAATATGAACTCATATTAACTCATTGGGCGCCATTCACGAGAAAAGTCGGGTTAACTCGCCATCGCTTGAGCGCCAATCACAGGAAAAGTCGGGTTTTAATTGTTATTTCTTTTATTCGCTATTGCCATTCATAATTCATCGGGGCAGCCTGTGCATACTGTTCTGAATGTGTCTGAGCTGGCAGATGGTCAATACCGCCCTCTAACGCCTTCGGCCGCTATTGCGCTCCATTTGAAACAATATCGTTTGTTTTCTGGGCCGAGCTGAGCCGTGCGGGCGGGGTTTAAATACTCCGGCAGGAAAATCGCTTACAATGATGCCTCAACTAGCCCCCCCCCCGTTCATATGCAGTGCCGGATAACGTGGGACGGACCTCCGCGACCAGTACTTGGAATGGCGATCAGATAATTGGATTATTCTTTTTTGCATTACATCAGAGACAAGGTAAGGACACTATATATCCAATCTTGCGTTGATCTGATATTTTTTTCTCCCGCGATCAAAGCTTTCTGTGTGGACTGTGTGTGTGCTGTTTACCGTTGGTGGCGGGGGGGGGGGGGGGGGGGCGCCCCGCTCCAAGCCCAATTTCATGGGTGCATGAGGAGACATAATAACAATAATCTACCGTTATTTTCAGAACGATTCATAAATCAAGCGACAAATGGCACGATTTCTAAGGAAATACATTGAAGCGCGGTTTGCTCGAGTTTCTTGAGATTAGACAGAACGCTCTGGAAATCATATTCGTCACGGTATAAAACGGAAATGTATGAAAAAATTATCTGTTTTGTGCATGTTGACTGGAAGAAACTCACTGACAATCGACGGGTGTATTAGATCCATAGCTATAATGTTTCATATAGTTTTAGCACTTGCAAGTTTGGCTTTCTCCCCATTGAACAAAGTGATGGCATTCTACCCAGAAGGTAAACAACGACCCCTAGTGCTGAATGAGTTAATACTACTACTAATAACAACAACAACAACAACAACAACAACAACAACAACAACAACAACAACAACAACAACAACAACAACAACAACAACAACAACAAGAAGAAGAAGAAGAAGAAGAAGAAGAAGAAGAAGAAGAAGAAGAAGAAGAAGAAGAAGAAGAAGAAGAAGAAGAAGAAGAAGAAGAAGAAGAAGAAGAAGAAGAAGAAGAAGAAGAAGAAGAAGAAGAAGAAGAAGAAGAAGTCTGTACTCTTCCATAGTTGCTCTAGAGAGGTCATCATATATGTTCATTTCTTCATAAGCTCTGAGGAGAGACTTTGCATGTTTTCCTTTCATTAGTTTTAAACCACTGGTCCCTTCTAAAAACAGAAAAAGGGGGGTTCATTTTCTTCCATTTGGATGTGTGGAAGAAGAATTTCACCAGGAGTATCAGGTCAATATCAAAGTCAATATCAAATCAAATCACTCTCGTTCTTCATGTTAATACAAAACACAATATCTTCTCTTGTGAGAGGAGCAAGTAGTTGGATTTTGGTTTACAGCCAGTCCTTGGATCATTGGATGGATAAATATTATTCAGAATTTTGAAATAGCAAAAGCTTGTAGACCACCATCTTTGTAGCTATTCTAGCTAACATTCAAGGATTTTGTATATTTTCAAGGTTTTGCTGATTTTTGTCTTTGGTTACATGGATTCCAAGATATTACACAGAATATTTGATATATTATAAGCCTCTATGAGGTTGCAATCGTGTATGGCCATTCATTCACATTTATTGTGATTATTTAAGTGTTAATCCTGATGCTTTAGAAAACATATCAAGACTTCAGGGATTTGTTCAAATTCTTGATGATGGTGGTGTCATCGGCAAGTTGGCTTACAATTATCTGTTCATCAAAAACATTCAGTTTGACCATATCATATTTATTTTAATAAGAATTGCCAACATTTCTGCTGCTAAAATAAATAAGAATGGGGAAACGTTGCATCTTTGTGATGGTTAAACAAGAGAGGAGGTACCCTGAGGAAATGCTGTACTAGTTCTATTCTATTCAGTTATATTATGTTACATAATTTAGGCACAAAACTATACATAAACAACTAATTCTTAGTCTTATATTGTTATGTATATGGCCTGTTGCTTACAAATCCTGTTTGTGAATTGTCACAAGAGGAATTCTGAGTTGAGGACAAGGTTGAGGACACTGATTTGATCAATGTTTGGGATCAAATGAACAGAGCTTAAAACCTTTTGTGTGCCCTGTTTGCCATCTTGCTGGAAGTCCCCAATTTGGTGGCAATACATGGGCTTCTTTTTTGTAAACACAATGTGTTTGAGCCAATCAGCAATACCCGCTGAATCATGTGACCGAGTTGCCCCCTACCTGCATTGAGCTGTAGTGCTAAAAAGGTACAACAGGGGTCTATAGTGAGGTGTAGTGGTTACGTCATTGTTGTTTCCTGCGCGGTCCACACCACTTTATTCTCAATGGACACATTTCTAAATCGTCTGTGTATTCATCCACAATCTATAGCTCAACATGAAAGAATTCACAATTAATCGTAAAAGTAGCAAAATAACAAAGTTTATGTTTTTGTTCATTGAGAAACTACACAATGGCTGTGACGTGTATTAGGTGACAGCACTGAACGACAGGCATTCTACTGGTAAGTGTAGTTCTTTTTTAACGACAAATTAAACAACCTTTTAACTAACTTTATTTTAACCAAAAATGCTTAACAATAATGTTAGTGATAGAAGGGAACTAATTTTGTGAAAAAATGGAAAGCGTGCCAATGTTCATGAGGCAGAATTATTACAATAGCCGATAATACATTTTCCTAATGATAAATCCCTATACGGGTGGACCGCGTGGGAAACTAAAGTGACGTCAGACTACACTTATTTCCCCCTGGATTCTGTGGGTCTAGATTAATGTAAACCACGGCCATTTGCGTCTAAATGGATTTTCTGCCATTTGGAATTTTGTCCAAATAATTCTTTTCCACTACAGATTTTGAGCAATTGTCACCACACTTATATTACAAAAATGTCATATCTCCTGAATGATTTGCGCCATTGCAACCAATGTGTAGATATGACACATTTGATGCCATTTGGTCAATAGGTGAAGCTGTAGCAGCATCACATGTTTAAATAGCCATAAATCAAATCAAATCAAATTTATTTGTAAGGCCCGACAACACACGTTAATATCCCCATGGGCCGGACATGTCTTCTTTAAACAAGTCAAGAAGAAACATCACAATAAGTCAAGAACAAAACAAAAACACCATAATGTAATTTTTTTTTTAAAATAAATGCAAAATAAATAAATGCCATAATGCTGTCCTTCGCATATCTCAAGAGCCGTTCATCCAATTTTGTGAGGGCTGGGTAAGGACTGCATGCTGCCCAACGAGGGGGCGTCGTTCTGTATGCTACCATCAACCACCTCGCTCCTGGTGAGACATCGTCTTCGCTCTCTATAATCCCACGGGAGGATTTCCTATGTTCTCACTGGGAGACGTCGTGCCACCCGTTGCTACCATCTACCGCCGCGTCTCTGGGGTGAGACGTTGTGCCAGATACTGCCCTACTCCCTCTTTGTGGACCTCGTTCCCGGGGTGAGGCCTCGTCATCGCTCTCTATTGTTCCACAGGAGGATGCCCGTGTTCTCACTCCGTTCCCCTTGGACCCCCTGTTTGCTGCATTGCCCGTCGGCAGCGCTCTGGTCGGGAGGATGTCCGTATTCTCACTCCGTTCCCCTTGGACCCCCTGTTTGCTGCATTGCCCGTCGGCAGCGCTCTGGTCGGGAGGATGTCCGTATTCTCACTCCGTTCCCCTTGGACCCCCTGTTTGCTGTGTTGCCCGTTGGCAGCGTTCTGGTGAGTCTGTACGAGTCATTCATGGACTCAAGAAGATATTCCAGTGTACTTTTTGTTTGCCCTTTAAAGGGACAGCGCTGCATTTATGTTGTTTCTTGGACTCTAGTGTATTTCACCCTTAAAGGGTCAGTGCCGCTTTTTGTGTGTAAATAAATCATGCCCTTGTTTTTGGCTAAACTCTGAATACCTGTCTGTGTCGTGCTATTGGGGTCGCATACAAACCATAACAAATTTACTTCACATTTGGTGGGTGTATTGCTGAAGGCCCATGTACGGACAGTGTTTAATGTGATGTTGATTGGATGTGCAGTTCCCAAGAATGCTGCAAGCAGCCATGCCGTGGTTTTTGACATCCCTGCAAGTAGCACCTTTGGGGGCCAAGCAATCGGCCTGTTCTGAAGGGGCACATGTTACACATGGGCATCAGCTCTGGACAAGCATGTTTTGAATGCGATACTGCAAGCAGCACTTCCGGGGGCCAAGCAATCACCCAGTTCCCAACCAGCACGTGCTCCGAACGGCCACGTTTTGAATGGGCATAGGTTGCACTAGTTTGGACAATAAAGTGTTTCTGATTCTGATTCCCTAGTTTGTCGGTCTGCCTCATGACTGTTGATACCAAGTGCCCATCCTGTGGTCCTGCTGCATAACTAGGAGCTCTCAACACTGTAAATGACTGTCACTTCCACTTGTGATATGGAATGATTTCAACAACAGTTTGAAATTTTACAGTGTATATGTCTGAATGATCATTTTAACCACATGCAGAGGCAGTGACAAACTTTCAAACATACAGGCTAACTGGGCACTTGATCAAGTGACCGGGAGCCTGTTTTGAAATATGACCATATTCATGTGTGAGAGTTCGTCCTCGGCTCATGCTTTGAGGTGACCTGGTTCTGACGTCGTCTGTCCACTCTTTACAAGCCAGTGCCTTATCTCCCTCTGGTCCTCCATGAGCCAACACTGAGATGACTCTGTGGCGCCATGTCCTACACAACACC
>NC_140184.1:30486304-30518804 GCF_963971535.1 Notolepis coatsorum
GTCTGATCCTGTGTGTGGCTCTGTGTCTCTGTGTTGTGAGTACACTGCCGCCTTGGTGGGGAAACACACTGTCTGCCATGTCTGTGTTGTGGAGGAGAGCCATTAGGGGAGCAGTGAAGCTGATGGCCTGTTATTCCTGTGACATGCCTGGCCCCAGTCTCCTCTCTGCTGTTGGAACTGTGGGAGCCCCTGGGTCTAGGAGTGGACAGACAGACGGATGGACGGGGTTTATTTTAGGAGGTGGTCTGGTGCCGGACACCCTGTCTGCTCTCACACCAACCTCAGCCAGAGACACACACACACACATGTGCGCGCACGCACGCACGCACGCACGCACGCACGCACGCACGCACGCACGCACGCACACACACACACACACACACACACACACACACACACACACACACACACACACACACACACACACACACACACACACACACACACACACACATGCCACACAACACACGCACGTCAAACACACAACCTATCTGCTGATACACAATTAACAGGCAGCCCTGCAGGCAGGAACACTTTTACATGGGAGCCATGGCAATTACTAGACTGACGCCAAGGCTATGGAGTTATCACAAGCCCTGCCGGATAATAAAATTACTCAGGGGCAGGGCACAGATGAGTCTCCTGTATTACTCAGTATGGACTCAACTGACACATAACACACTAACAGTACAAAGAAGAGTAAATAATCTGTCTGCTTGATGGACATTTAAATGACTAGTGTAACCGAGATTTAGGAGGAACTTTTATTTTATTTGATCAAAACCTTTGATTGAGAAGAGACACAATATACATTTTCTTGTGTAAATCTTTATATCTTTTTCAGGGGCATTTTTGGACCTGTAATCCCATTTAGATTAGATTAGATATTAGAGTAAATGTATTTTCATTGCACAAGTACAGAGTACAACTAAATTAAGTTGGCATCTAACCAGAGTGCAAAAGTACATTGTAGAATGCTTATATGTATACAGTAACTGTGTATGGAGTATATGAGAAAGCTGAGTAAATATGCTAAACTAATGTATTATATATAAACAGTGGTACAAGTATTAATACACTATGATACCGCCAGGGCCGTCTGGGAGAAATGTGAGGCCCTGTGCAAGATTTAAACGCGAGCCCCCCCCCCCCCCCCCCCCCCCTAAAGGTTAAAAAAAAAATATTAATTAATATATATTATATATATATATATATATGTATATATATATATATATATTTTTTCATACAGTCAACATATTCTTAAATAATAGCGCTGCCCGAGGCTGGGCATGATACAGTCAACATATAGCAAGAGAGAGAGAGAGAGAGAGAGAGAGAGAATAGCAAGAGAGAGAGAGAGAGAGAGAGAGAGAGAGAGAGAGAGAGAGAGAGAGAGAGAGAGAGAGAGAGAGAGAGAGAGCTCCCGTTCTACAGTCAATATACAGTGTTATCGCTGCACAGACCCGGCAATGCCCCTGACCAGAGGTGAGAAAAATATAATATAGTTAGTAAAAGCACTATATAAGCTCAGAACACAGCTCAGAACACAACACAGCTCAGAACACAGCTCAGAACACAGAACACATCTCAGAACACAGCACAGAACACAGATCAGAACACAGAACACAGCTCAGAACACATCTCAGAACACAGCTCAGAACACAGAACACATGCAGAACACAGCACAGAACACAGCTCAGCACACAGCTCAGAACACAGCTCAGAACACAGGACACCTCAGAACACAGAACACATGCAGAACACAGCACAGAACACAGCTCAGCACACAGCTCAGAACACAGCTCAGAACACAGAACACATGCAGAACACAGCACAGAACACAGCTAGTTAGCCTTTAGCTAAGCTACTAGCCGACATGGCTAGCCCGACTGAACCACACGTTAGCACTCGATAACGTAGCTAAAGCTAACTAGCTGTCCCTGCCTTTAGCTAAGCCGACATGGCTAGCCTGACTGAACTTTCTAACATGCAACAACTTTCATTTTCATTCCATCTGCCGAACGACCGTCCTCTTCGTCTTGGCTGGCATAACTTCCAATGCTGCACGCGCTCCCGTGGAAATAGTCAGACGCACGCCGGCCGACTGTACCTTACCTGTAACCCCTCCCCTCGTTGAAACCAATAGTATATCTGCTGCAGAGCCGCAGAGCTCCAATAGTGTATCTGCAGAGCCACAGAGCTCCAATAGTATATCTGCAGAGCCGCAGAGCCCGGAACAAGTCAGACACATTCTACAAACGTGTCTAATGTGAAATATATAAGCAAAACTAGATTTTAGGTCTGTGATGAAAAAGGGCCTCGCGGGAAGGGGGGCCTCGCAAAAAAAAAAAAAAAAAAAAAAAATATATATATATATATATATATATATATATATTTCTTGCGATGCCCCCCTTCCCGCGAGGCCCTGTGCGACCGCACTGCTCGCACACCCCCTGAGGCGGCCCTGCATACTGCTATACCTACAGTACTCATATAATTTAAACCACTGGCTACAGTAGGTATAGCTATATACAAATATAGAGTATACAGTGTGTACAGTGTTATTATACATTGTTATATACAGTGTTATATGAATAAACTATAGGTTGGATATAGGTAGTATAATGAAGGTAGGTAAGAATACAGTGTAAGAGATGGAGGCATTATAGGCAGTAGATAATAAGTATGGGATTGAGTATAGAGTTCAGAGTTGGACAGAGTTCTAATCTTGAGTAGGTTGAGTTGGGAGTGGGGGTCTAGGGGGGGGGGTGGTGGTGTCTGGGGGGCTGTTACTGTGGTGCAGAGGTCAGTAAGGTGACAGCTGAGGGGAAGAAGGAGCGTTATGAACTTTTACTGCCATTTCCTACCCTTATGTTGTGGGGGGGAAAGTCCACTTTTATATGATCCACAGTGAAATTGTCAATGTTATTATCACCTTCAGTAATTAGAGCAAGGTACCACAGTTGATGCTGTAATGCAGAGAGGTGACGTCATGTTCACACACACCTGAGTTGTAAGGAGTGAATGAAGAGTATTTAGAGAAATAAAGTATTTTTTTATTTCCTTTTCAAGCTCACAGTTATTTTATTTCCTACAACTCCTACATTAGTGGAGGTATCCAGAGACTTTATCAGACATGGCGATGAATGCATTTTCTCTCAAGGTTTTGGGAAAAGCAAGCTACCACTTAGTTTGCCCAGGGCGCAGTTCACAATCCGAAAAATCACAGAGGACAACACATAGTATTATTGCATCGTCTCTTCATTCAGCAGCTCCACCATGGTCGTGAGCATTCTTGAGGACATGTATGCAACAAAACACACTCCTGGAGACCTTTGGATTAACATAACCGCCAGCTTCTCTACCCGGCCTAGGCGACTCCAGGCCCCAGAGCTAATGGATCACATGTTAACTCTCCTGGGCAACCACAGACCGTACTTCCTCTTCAGATAACTGTTTATACAGCAACTATCAGGTATGGTCAGCTTTGGACAACTCTCCTATTGAGGATTTCCATGCTCTTTGCTCTGCTGCTCTGCTGCATGATTCCATGGGGCCCCACCCCCGTCGAGCCAGTGCTCCCAGCGAACAACAGAAGTACCGGCCCTCGCACGGCTTTAACGAGTCAGGAAACAAGAAGGCCTGTCATGGATGTCTCAGCCATGTCTTAGTATTTTGTTACGCATTACAGGTGAGCATTCCAGGTGAGTGTCCTGTCCAAGTCAACTGGGGACATAGGCTACAGGCAGGGACACACAGCTCCGCCTTGAAGCCGGCAAACGACTGTATGGGAAATGGAGGGTCCTGCCTCTGACGACGGCTCACGTCTCCTTGCTGACTTCCCAGTCACCTTCTTGTTCGCCACCGCCAAGCATGGGGTGGATCATCACATACCAGCCTGCCTGTTCACACCTGTGGAACCCTGACCCAGGGAAACACGCCATTCCTAAGGCTGACTTTTATCCTTGTTCCCTGGGCAGCCCAGCTCATGCATCCCCTTTACAAGGCCCTCAGGGGCAGGTCTGCCAAGCACATCATCGACTGGTCTGAGGATTGATTGATTGATTGATTGAAAACGTTATTAACAGATTGCAGAATGGGTACAATACAGTACGGCTCAATACTCACAATTGTTAATGGTATGCAGACCAGAGAAAGACTTTCGTCTTGTTTACATCAGGGTCCCCCATTTTCAATTCATCGTAACATTTATGACATACACGACATACAGATAAACAGTACTGTTACATCCAGACATTTATGACATACAACTACAAGATATACAAATATACAGTACTGTTTAAGAGACAGAGTTTCTAAAAGAGAGTATATACATTTGAGGGGGAAGAAACTGTACATTGGAGGGGGTTGAGTGGGGGGGGTTTGGATATTTACAGAAGATGACCAACACTTTCATGGACACAAAACAATCCCTTGTTAATGTGGCTGTGCTGGCGCATCTGCTGCCCAATGCACCGATTGCTCTTTGTAGAGGCAGAAACCGACTTGGTGGATTTATATATTATTATATTATTATAATAATATAACCGGCGGCAACTTTGGACATTCAATTCATTCAACATCACAACTTTGGTACAGCGTGAAAAGGCACAATAGCAGGTGCATCGTGGACGACTGTCAGCACAGTAGCACACAGAGGAATGACAGTCGGCCACTACACTCTTAATACAGACACTTCAGACTATGCCATTGGCATAGTACACAAGCATCGGGTCAACGGTATCTAGCAACCACTTGCCATTTTCAACCTATTATCATAAAGAAATGCTCTGGCTTGTGTCCGAGCTGTTGGTCCGCTTTCCTTTATCTTGGACTTCACAAAGGACATCCAACATGTTGCTAAGTACTGTCACAAGCCCTCAGTTGGCAGCCATTTGTTTGACATCACCGGTACCACTTGACAGCCACTCCATGTTAGTGGCACTTTTACTGAGATAGATACATAAGATATATTGGTAAAAGGCTAATATCGGTCAATCATTTCGATATATCTGTCTAGCCCTATTGAATACTGCATATATTAGGGTTCTGGTTTTTCACTTGTTATGTCTGATTTTTTGAATGCCTGTGAATTTTGCATATGCCAGCAGCCCACAAATCCTGTTAAAGTAGGCTATTTACGTTTAACCTCTGTTAACCTCTGTTAAGCCTGCTTTTCTTTATCATAAATCGATCAATAGAGACCATATTAGATCCCCAATTATCATATCATGGGGATCATTGGAAAGCCACACTCATTGGCTACAACCCTGTGCAAAGATCTTCGAGATCGCCAAATGATTGACGGAGCTAGAGCCCCAGGAGTCGGGGTGGTAATGTGTACTTTTGCGTACTTTGGGGCACGCCTCACATATCGGCATGTAACTCGAGAACCGCTGAACGGATTTTGTCACCTGAAAGGGCAATCAACAGGAAACAAATAGGGCTTTAATTCTATCTATATTGTATTAAAAGAAATGCACACCTGAGTCACTAGAGGTCGGCAAAGAATCGTCCACATGTGGGCCCTTGGATGTTAAGAGGTTAATGTTTTTAAATAATTTCTTTTTGTAGCCAAGAGTAAAGACCATAACCCTATCAAAAACAGTAGTCAAAGTGTATATTTTCATTTTTACCGATGTTTTATACGATTTATCGGAAATACGAATTTATCGGAAAATGCTAATTATTGTAAAAACCGCAAGGAAATGACTAAATCCAGATTCAACCCTGCCATTGGAAAGCGGAGCATTTTCCATATCCATATATGTATGATTTGGCCATAATAAGGTCAAGGTCAAGTTCAAGGTCAAATATGAATTTATAATTAAAATCGATTATCATTAATTACTGTATCTACAAATCCTTCTGTTTAATCATCTTCCCTTTATTCATTTGCTTAGATTTTCTGTACACATGATCTCAATAAGGTGGTGAATGAGCTCAGTGAGCATTTTCTCGTACCCCGCAGATTTAACATGATCAAATATGCAAAAATCATAAATCATAATTGATATTCTCGTTTTATTCATTACAATTTACTCAGCCTAGTAACAGACACAATATTTCTGACACTGGAAATACATACCCCCAGGTCCCTAGATGTTCCTAGATACCAAGAACATGCAAATTGACCTTGCAGAAGTGGAGCAATCTTCCATTTACTTAAGCATGTACCTTTAGGCGAAATATTCCTACAGCTTAACAGGTTAAGCCCTATTTTTTGAAAATCCACCTAAAATCCATACCTAAGTAAATGGAAGATTGCTCCACTTCTACAAGGTCAATTTGCATGTTCCTGGTATCTAGGGACATCTATGGATCTCAGGGAATGTATTCCCAGTTTTTTAAAGGTTTTACATTTTTTTTTAATCTTTGACCATGAATAACACCATGCTAAAAATGCCCAGACATGAAAAACTGCCACTGAGCTCGTTCAGCACCTTCTTGAGATCACGTGTACAAAAACTCTAAGCTAATAAATAAAGGGAAGATTATTAAACAGAAGGTTTTGTAGATACAGTACTGAATTCTGCCATCCGGACACATGCAATTTGAAATATTATTATAGAATATAGAATATCAGGCCTATAAATGACCTTATTATAGCCAAGTCGCACATCTATGGATTGGACCAAATCTCCTCTTTCCAATGGCAGAGTTCAATCTGGATTTAGTATCACCAGGCGTGATCCACAAACTGTGAATGAAATCTACTGTAAGTACAGTTACTTTTTTATAATGGAAATTGCTCCGGCATCAAGTTCAAGTTCAAGTTTCAAGTTTCTTTAATAGTTGTCATACAGAAGTACAGAATACTTTTTATACAAAATGCTTCTTTCTGTTACGCTCCAGAGACTGTGCTAGACAAAAGATAAGTATGAAATAAAATAGTATAGCATGTAAAAATAGAAGTAAAAAATAGAAGTCACGTACGTAGACACAGTGTTCAGTATATACATATGTACAATGTTCGATGCAGAATAGAAGTAACTGAGTTACCATACAATATACAATATACTATGCAATATACTAATATACAATATACTATATAGTGCAAAGCAGAAATGGGATGAGGTACAATTTAGGTACAATTTACAGTAAGGTGTACTGAGGTATGGGTTGTAGTGCAAATCCTTTACCAATCAATATAAAGTGTGTTTAGGTGTTCTAAAGTGTGGAGAGTGGATGCTGCAGTGTGTTGTTTGTTTAAAGTGAGTGTGTGCATGTGGATGTGTGTGTTTGATGGTTGTTGCATAGTGTTATTGTTCGTTGAGCAACCTGATGGCCTGGGGATAGAAGCTTCTTCTGAGTCTTTCTGTGCTTGCCATGAGACTCCGGTATCGCTTGCCTGACCGCAGCAGTTCAAAGAGGCAGTTGTTTGGGTGGCTGGAGTCCTTGATAATTCTCTTAGCCTTACCCCTGCACCGCTTGTTGTAAATGTTCTGGAGGGTGGGAAGCCCCCCTCCAATTGTGCGTTCGGCTGAACGTGCCACTCTCTGTAGTCTGCTACGGTCTTGTGTGGTGCTATTCCCAAACCAGGAGGTGATATTGCCAGTCAGGATGCTCTCTATTGTACATGAGTAGAAGTTCTTAAGGATCTTCTGACAGACTTGGAACTTCCTTAGGCGCCTGAGGAAGTAGAGGCGTTGTCGTGCCTTCTTCACAACACTGTCAATGTGTGTGGTCCATGTCAAGTCCTCGGATATGTGGGCTCCGAGGTACTTAAAACTGTTCACTCTCTCAACCGGTGCCCCGTCGATGCTGAGGGGGCTGTAGTCCCTGACCCCCATCAGATGCCGATGCCGATTTTTGCTAAATGTTCACAGAAAGGTAGATAAACTAACTGTGTTCTAATTTATGCCAATAATGTTCAGGTTTGTGGTAGATAATCCCGAAAAATAAGATAAATAAAAAATTAAATCCACAAGTCATATGATTGACAGGAGCTGGCTTGAGCTGGGTAGTGTCGTTTTTCGAAATTCCAAATGCTATTCGAAAGCTCTGGGTCTCCTCCCCTCATATGACTACAAACAAAATGTCGGCGCGCATTAACTTCCGTCGATATTCGCTAGTTTCTGCATACATTTCAAAAACGAATATTTCACTAATAACACTTTAACAAACAACGTATTGCTGAAAATATACACTATGTTTGCTGTTATATATCGTATAGCTCCGCTCTGCGTCTGTCATAATCACAGCACGGGCCTACTTCACTCCCCCTCCTTTTCCCTTCACGTCCTCCACACGCTCCTCTTCATCCCCCTCTCCATCCACTGCACACTCCTCCTCATCCTCTCCTTCTCCAGCCACCCCTTCCTTTACCCTCATACGCCCAGCTGTACTCCATCCCCCGAATTCGCACGCGGTCAGGCACCCCACTCTCCACAGCTGCACTCAATCCTTTCCTGATGGGGGGACTACTTCTACCCCTCGACGCTGACCAGAAGCGGTTGTGGTATTGATTACCACTACCCAGGTACGACGTCTCTGCCTGAAGCTCTGCTGGATTCCAACCTTGTATTTGCCTACTCTAACCTGTTCTCTCCTGTGCCCCAAAGGACCGACGTCCCTGCCTGGACGTCTCCTGTCCCCGAAGAGGAACACTTGTTCTCCCGCTGCAGCCCAGCAGCTTCCAAGACAAGCACAAGGACCGCTTGCTCGCTCGCTGCCGCCGCGGCAGCCACAAGACAGAACATAACCCCGTTTTATTCCCCCCAATTCCTGTGTTGCTCATTTGACAATTAAACACCCTTGAAACCGCTCCTTTCTCCTCTCGTGTGTTTAGCAATTGGGCTGTGCTCCAGACCCCAGTTCTCACAGAATACCACAACCACGATGTCAGCACCAGCTGCACTCGAGACCGAGGAGGAGGATACACATCCATCACGTAAGAGGACGTTTCAAGGGGAGCCCGTGAGTATTATCGACAACCAGAATGCTCGGGTAGACCAACTCGCTCACTCGTTGGATGACATCATTGCTCAGCTTACCGCTCTCGCACACGGCTCTGCGGAGCGAGAAACACAATATCGCCGTATCGAGGCACACTTGGCACAGCAGGCCCTACCAGCCGCTTCCCCCACTGCACCGAGTCCCCCGCATAGAGAACCCCCTGTCCCCGCACCAGAGCGTTACGACGGAAGCGTCTCCAAATGCTGTGCGTTTTTATTCCAGTGCTCGTTAGTGTTTGAACAACAACCTCACACGTTTCACAGCGATAGGTCTAAGGTAGCTTACCTGTCGGCTCTGCTCACAGGCGCAGCGTTGAAATGGGCCACCGCTCTCCACTTTAACAAATCCTTCCTCTGCAATTCATACTCCGAGTACGTCGACGACATGCGTAAAGTGTTTGACCACCCTCCAGATGGCTCAGAGGGGGCCTCCGGCTTGTTTTCGATCCGCCAGCGAATACGCTATCGAGTTCCACATCCTCGCCGCCGGCTCCGACTGCGGGGACACACCGTTGCGAGGCGCATTCCGCCAAGGCTTGAGCGACGCTATAAAAGACGAGCTTGCGTCCAAAGAAAGACCCACCTCCCTGGGCGAGCTAATCCATTTGGCCAGGGAACTGGACATGCGTCTTCGGGAACGTCGTCGAGAGAAAGCTAGCACCACTCGTCCACCTATACCCGGTCCACCTCGCCGCGTCGTCCGCGCTGAAGAAAGTAGTTCCTCCGAGCCCATGGATCTGGACCGCTCACGCCTTCCCCCCAGCGAACGCCGACACAGGCTCGCAACAGGAGCATGTCTATACTGCGGCCAATTAGGTCACTCCGTTGTCTCGTGCTTGCTTCGCCCAAGACGACGGGGCTCGACAGTAGCGCTGGGCGTCTGTTCGAGTCTTGATATCGCTCCCAGCTCCGGCCCAAGCATGCTATTCAGCGCTACGCTGTGTCTAAATAACCAATCGCTCCCGCTATCCGCCCTGGTTGACTCAGGGGCCGACGAGAACCTCATTGACGCCGGGGTAGTCTCCCGTTACAACATCGCCACTGACGCCCTGCCGATACCCCGTGACGCCAGGGGGTTAAACGGAAAACTTCTCACACGAATTACTTGCCACACCATACCCCTCCGCCTTCTGCTATCCGGGAATCACAGCGAGAATATTCGGTTTCACGTTACCAACTCTCCCCACAATCCCATTGTCCTGGGCATGCCTTGGCTCAAGTTACACAATCCCGTTATCAATTGGCCTACCGGCCTGGTGACCAGCTGGAGCGCCCACTGTCACGTCGCTTGTCTGCAATCGGCTCGGCCGCCACTAGAGGGCGCCGGTTCGCACCCCCCCAATGAGAACATTGACCTGTCCGCAATTCCGCACTAGAGGGCGCCGGTTCGCACCCCCCCAATGAGAACATTGACCTGTCCGCAATTCCGCCGGCCTACCATGATTTAAAAGCGGTTTTCAGCAAACAACAGGCTCTCTCCCTGCCTCCTCATCGCCAATATGACTGTGCCATTAATTTACTCCCCGGAGCGCCACTCCCCGTGAGCCGCCTGTTCAACCTCTCACGCCCAGAGAGAGAATCAATGGAGAAGTACGTCCACGAATCCTTGGCCTCTGGCATAATCACCCCCTCCTCCTCTCCTGTCGGCGCAGGATTCTTCTTCGTTTCCAAGAAGGATCGTTCCCTTCGCCCGTGTATCGATTACCGGGGCCTGAACAACATCACGGTAAAAAACAAGTACCCCCTGCCTTTAATCGACTCTGCTTTTGAGCCCCTGCAAGGTGCCACCATCTTCACAAAACTGGACCTCAGGAACGCCTATCACCTTGTCCGCATGCGGGAGGGAGACGAGTGGAAGACGGCCTTCAAGACACCACTCGGCCACTTCGAGTACAAGGTAATGCCCTTTGGACTGACCAACGCCCCTGCTGTCTTCCAGGCTCTCGTCAATGACGTTCTCCGTGACGTACTCCACCGCTCCGTTTTTGTCTACTTAGACGACATCCTGATCTTCTCCCGCTCAATGGAGGAGCATGTCCAGCACGTCCGCCGGGTCCTCCAGCGTCTTCTGGAGAACAAGCTGTTCGTCAAGGCGGAGAAGTGTGAGTTCCACGTCTCCTCCATCGGCTTCCTCGGCTACATCATTGAGGGCGGCAAGATCCGGCCGGACCCAGAGAAAATCAGAGCGGTGTCCGACTGGCCCCGTCCCACCAACGTCAAACAGCTCCAACGCTTCCTGGGGTTTGCCAACTTTTATCTGCGCTTCATCAGGGACTACAGCCTGGTCGCGGCGCCCCTCACCAAACTCACCTCGCCTTCCGTGCCCTTCGTCTGGTCCGACGCAGTGGACTCCGCCTTCGCCGAGCTGCGCCGGCGCTTCACCACCGCTCCCATCCTCGTCCAGCCGGACACGTCCCGCCAGTTCGTGTTGGAGGTGGACGCCTCCTGCACTGGAGTGGGGGCGGTTCTTTCCCAACGCTCCGCCACCGACCAGAAGCTGCACCCCTGCGCCTTCTTCTCACGCCGCCTAACCCCAGCCGAGGTCAACTACGACATCGGGAACCTGGAGCTCCTGGCGGTCAAGCTAGCCCTGGAGGAATGGAGGCACTGGCTGGAGGGATCGGAGGTCCCCTTCCTGGTTTGGACGGACCACAAGAACCTGGCCTACGTCTCAACGGCCAAGCGCCTGAACTCTCGCCAGGCTCGCTGGGCGCTGTTCTTCGCCAGGTTTAATTTTACCCTGACCTACCGGCCTGGTTCCAAGAACACCAAGCCAGACGCCCTCTCCCGGCAGTTCGTCCCCAAGGAGGGTCCCACACACCCCGACACCATCCTCTCCACATCCTGTCTAGTGGCCACCGCGAGTGGGTTCACCTCGAGTGGGTTCACGCTTCCCGGTTTGCGTGCCACCCGGGGAACGACCAGACACTATCCCTGCTGAAGAGGCACTTCTGGTGGGTCACCATGAGAGAGGACACCCGCGCTTTCGTCCTGGCGTGCACCGTCTGTGCTCGTGCGAAGGCCTCCCATCGACCGCCCGCCGGGCTCCTTCGTCCGCTCCCAGTCCCCGGTCGGCCCTGGTCGCACGTCGCCCTGGAATTCGTCACCGGCCTTCCCCTCTCACACGGTAACACAGCCATCCTCACCATTTATTTTTTGCCGTTTTATCGCTTTATTTCTACTGGGCAGTCCAGTAGGGTGAGACAGAAGAGGAATGGGAGACAGAGTGGGGGGAAGACATTTGGCAAATAACAACGGGTTCGGGAATCGAACCCGGGTCGGCCGTGTCGCGGCTGAGCACGCTATGTGGTTCGCCACTGGGGCGCCCCCATCCTCACCATTGTTGACCGTTTCTCAAAGGCTGTGCACTTTGTTGCTCTTCCCAAACTCCCCTCTGCTGCAGAGACTGCTGACCTGATGGTACTCCACGTCTTCCGACTCCATGGGATCCCGGCAGACATTGTCTCCGACAGGGGCCCTCAGTTCATATCCCAGGTCTGGAGGGCTTTCTGTCGGGCTCTGGGGGCCACGGTCAGCCTCTCCTCCGGGTTCCACCCACAGACCAACGGCCAGTCGGAGCGGGCCAACCAGGACCTGGGATCCGCACTCCGCTGCGTGACAGCCCGGGACCCCTCCGGCTGGAGCGCCTTCCTGCCATGGGTCGAATACGCCCACAATTCCCTGTCTTCGGCGGCCACAGGTCAGTCCCCCTTCGAGTCATCTTTGGGCTACCAACCCCCGCTGTTCCCTGCCCAGGAAGAGGAGATTGCGTGCCGTCGGTGCAAGACCATCTCCGTCGCTGCAGGACGATCTGGGAGGAGACGAGGGCTGCGCTGTTCCGCACTACGGACCAGAACCGGCGCTTCGCCGACCGCCACCGGACCCCGGCTCCCGCCTATGTACCAGGTCAGATGGTATGGCTCTCATCTCGGGACCTGCCACTCAAATCCGTCTCACGGAAACTAACCCCCCGTTTCGTGGGGCCCTACAAAATCCTGTCCCTCATAAATCCCTCTGTTGTCAAGCTCCAGCTCCCCCCCATATGCGCATTCACCCTTCCTTCCATGTCTCCCAGCTCAAACCGGTGGTCTCCAGTCCCCTGTCAACCCCTGCTCCAGAGCCCCCTCCTCCGCTGGTGATAGACGACCACCCGGCCTACGTGGTCCGGGAGTTGCTGGGCGTGCGGCGGCGCGGCCGCGGCTTCCAGTACGAGGGTACTTCTGCTTCTCCTTGTCCGATGGAAACAGAGGATTTTATGGTGGAAGCGGAGGCGCTCTTGTTTGACGCCCCGGTGGGGACACATCACTCTCCCCCTCAGGGTGTGGCAGGGGGTGGTATGTCTCCTTGGGGTCCCTCGTATTCCGGTGTTGGGTTAGAACCTCCGACTCGGTGACGGGATGCCCTGCTATCAACCTCATCGGATGGTGGCACCACAATGAGTGGCAGCCTCCCGTACGTGAGGGACGCGGGCTGCATGGAGGAAGGTGCGCATGGGGAATTGCGTGCCTTGTTCCCGGAGCTCATGGCGGCAGCCGCAGCCGCTAATGGCGTGCCGTTGCCTCAGCCACTGCCTGCACCTGTCCCCGATGACTTGATAGGTCATCTCTGGCAACGTCATCATGTGAGGGAGACGGGCGTTGTCTGCCCATTCTTCCCCTCAATGGAGGCCTACGTGCGTCAGGGACAGGTAATCTCCCGCATCACCGGCCTTACCCCCGCCTACGTGCAAGTCACGCGGGTGGTGGGTTTGATCGAGGGACTGAAGGAAGGGGTGCCTCGGCTTGATAGCCCGATGGCGTCTCTCCTTTGGACTGAGGTGGTGTGGGAGCCGTTGCGGAAGCCGGTTCCCCAAGGGAAATCGGCTAGGCAGTTGGCCAACTGGAGTGACCAGTCATTCATCGCCTCGACTCAGAGCCTAGCTGCGACATCCAACATCGCGCAGCTGGCGCGCTTCATGTCAGGGATGATGGCGGGCGGTGCAGTGTTGGACGAACACCATCAGTACCTTCACGCCCAGGCGGCTGGAGCCATCCTGCACCTGATACAGCTGCAGGCAATCGCCGCCGGGAAAGTACGCGCCCTGGCCACTCTAACCCAGCGCCACCTTTGGCTGGAGCAAGCGCGGGTGCCGGAGCAGAAAAGACTTCCCTTGCTCACGGCCCCCCTCTCCGATGCTGGGCTCTTCGGGTCGGCAATGCAGCTGATGACGGCTGCTTGCAGGGACATGGAGGAGGAGCGAGCAGTGCTCCAGCCCCATTTTCCCCCACCCGATGTTGCCGGTGAGGTTCGACGGAGGCCACGTCGTCGGGGACCCGCGACCGTCGCCACCGCCACCACCGCCGCCACTGCTGGACCTTCGGCCAAGAAGGCCAGGAGGAGAGAGGGTGCCCTGACCGCCACAGCCAGCCGACCCACGCCCGGAGGTGACGGTAGGGTTCGTCGTGACCAGGCACCCCAGTTCCGTCCCTCCGGGCCTGCTCCCCGTGGGGGCAAACACCAAGCTGTTTGCGGCAGGCGCCGCTAAGTGACTTTCCCCCCCCTGATTACCCCTGTTCGCTTCCCCGCCCCAAATATGATTTTTTGTTACAATAATAAAAGGTCCCTCCTAGGAGGGACTATTTTTTGTTACAAACTGTGTGTTTATTCACTGCATATGTTGGGGATACGATGTGTAGAACCCTCGCCTAGTTGTGGGGTTGATAGGAGAGCAGGACTTGTTAGTCTTTAGCTGGTCGCTACATATATATGTGCTTAGCAAGGCCTGTAGCTAACACTCTGTCGAAAGGCTTTTTCTTTCCTCGTCCAGAAGAAATATGTTTCTTCCTATAGTGGTAAAGATTTACCGTTGTCTGAGGGGGTTGTGTGTTCTGTTACATTTGAAACAGTGGCATTGAGCCACAACACTGGAGTGTTGGCCTGCAGAAGTACTCGTGTGTGTAGCTTGTACCACGGTCTTATAGACCCTCTCTCTCGATCTTCTGTGTTTTTTTCTTGAAACATGAAACACGGGTGTTGTGTTCACACATAAACCTCGGCCTTGTTATAAACCCTGTTCGCAGACGTGTTGTCGTCTATGGCTAGCGTGCGTTGGGTTAGCTTATCCTGTTAGGCATTCATATTAGCATGCTGGCTACATAGGTATCATCGTGGCTTGTTTACTATCGTATACGGGGTTTGGGATCATGAGGGGGTAACCGGATAAACCCCTACTTCCCTCTTTTCTGATTGGTCGGGGGGTTGGGCCCTCTATCATTCAGCCCTACCGCGCTGATTGGAAGTGGGCGGCCATTTTGGATAATCACGCTGAATTATTGCGGTACACACATTACAAAAACCTTTGTTACACTAATTTTCCTTGGGATTTTTATAAACTTTGGACCTGTACTACATAAGACTTCAGGCTATGGAACCGTTATGTTTTGCAGCTCCTACCTCTCATCTGGAACCCAAAAATAGGAATCTGGCAACAAGTCAACACAAAAGTAAGGAGCAAATATTTTATTTCAGTGTGTTCAAACCTCTGTTTCTCTATTACATTAGCATTCAAAGTGATTTTTCTTTATTGTGTAAGAAACTTCAGAATGTTACCTTCCAAAAGAGACCAGACTCATGCATGTGCTATACTATACGTATAAAGTATAATAAATTGCAAATGACTTTGGGTATGTAATCGTCAGGCGTTTTATGCAAAATGTGGGGTAAGCTTAAGGGGATATATGGGGCATGATTTTGACAATACAGTTTGTGCAGAACTTGTTTGTGTCAGAGTTCATAGCGTCTTTTTCACATTCTTCTTCCTCTGGAGAGGGAGCTTCTCTGTACTTCCCTGAAATCTGTGTTGCATGTGTGATGTCACTAATAGGTCAAACCACTCATGGTCGAATATGTGGTAACTTGACATCTTTAGCTTCAGCTACACTAAAAGCTGAGTACCGTAGGTATTGACATGTCTTGAAAGAATATAAGCTTCCAACTTGGAATCTCTGGTAAATATCAATGGGTGCTTTTTTCCAATTTGCATATTCATAGATCCTTGCATTCTTAATGAAGGTAAAGGTGTAGAGATTCTGCTAAGCCATTTTCAGTGGTTTATTGACAATTTGGTGGAAAAAACATTTACACAATTTTTTATTCAATATAGAAATGTTTTAAGGGTTTAAAATACATCTGGAGGGGATCTTTAAATCAATCTTAACACTTTGGATGCCACGCCGGGTTTTCCTTTTTACCCCCTTGATGCCCAAACCCACTCCAATGTTAACTTAATATCGCCTAATCTATGTTTTAAATTATGGCTATGTGTCTAATCTGCCCGTCGCTTATCAAAGACTCATTTTCCAGTCAACATTGTCAAGGCAGATTGTTTTTTTATCGCTTAATTTCCGTTTGATAGCATTTTGAAAATCTATATTAACCAAGTTCTATATAATCTATATATTAGTCTATATAACCAAGTTCTGTTAATAGTGGTGACGCTCGGCGTCACTCATGCACTATCCTCGCATATGTGCACGCGCACTGAATAAAGACCACAATGTACCTTTATATCCCAATATTTGTCTGACCACACCCCTATCAGCTTCCCATATAAGCAGGGGTGGGGCCACCCCCTCGCCTCCTTCCCAACCTTTCACCACAAGGCGAGATCAAGGGCTGCAGCGGCGTCGGACGCCGAGCGTCACCACTATTAACAGAACTTGGTTATAGTTATAACCTAACGTTCTGTGACATAGTGGCTCCGCTCGGCGTCACTCATGCACAAGGGAGGCCGAGCGGGAGCCACCGGCCGACAAATACACCCCGCTGAAGGCCCCCCACAACCATCAGAACAGGGAGGGCCGAGCCCCCCCGACCCCCCCTAATGGAGGGCACCCCCCCCTATTGGAGGTTTCCTGGGAGGGCGACGGACCCGACCGTGCGAAGAGGCACTCAAGCAACTCAACGCACAGGGTGAGCAGACCGTGGCCTGACCCCACGACTACACACATGCACAACCCGCATGCCACCCGGGAACGAACGGAGGGAACAACCTCGTTACTGCCCCCAGAATCACGGGGTCAAGGGCAAACCCAACCCCGTGGCAAGGCCGTAGCAGCGGAGCGCGAAGGAAGGCCCAGACCCACCAAAGGGACTGGACCCCCTGGAACGGGGGCCCGGAGAAGTCCATGATGCCAGCATCAAGACCCCACCAGGTGGGCACTTAGTGACCCCGCCCCCCACATCGCCAGCGTATTCGGACAAAGGCCCCTCAGCCGAGCGGGCCCTGTCCCCCCAATAGTACACAGCCTGGCACACTGACCCTGCAGAACAGGCAGTCAGCATGGCCGTAAGCACACAAAAAAGGTTAACCAACGGAAGCAGGCAGCGCACCGGGGAAAAAACCAGGCAACAGGCTGTTAACCCGAGCCTGGAGACTGCGGACGAGACAGGCGCCAGAGGGGACAGCTGAACACAGCCGCTCCGGCGGAAGGGGCGTATGCTGGCGTTGTTGCATGACCAAGCCTCCATTTAAAAACCCCCCACCCAGAGGGGTTGAGGCAGAGAAGGCTGACACGATTGGCAGACGTCATGAATGTGCAGGGGCACCCTCAACCGGGTAACCCGGGAGTTGACACTGCTCCAACACACCAGGGAATCAACCACCTTGGTGTTACCCAATGCGGTGGTTGTTCCTATAACCCCTCAAGAAAAAACTCCAAAACACACCTGCGGGTATACACCGGCTATACCGCAGTACAAGTGTTTCAGTTTTCAAAAAAGGGTTAACCCAGGCCTACGGGTCGACGAAACATTACTTCGGACCGGGCCCGGCAATACGGGAAGCACAGGGTCACCAGAGGAGGTCAAAGACCACCCCAACAGGCCCCTCTCCGCCATGCGTAAGAGAGAAGCGAAAAGAATGGAGAACCAGCCACAAGCACACCGTACTTGGTATTCCCAGGCGGTCTCCCAACCAAGTACTAACCAGGACCAACCTGCGTAGCGGCCGAGATCTGACGAGATCGAGCGTGTACAGGTTGGCATGGCCGTAAGCCATTACGACAGTGCAGAGTACAAAATGTACCCAACCAGGGTCTCCATAGCGCTTAACCCTGTGACACCCGGACCGACCTGGCATTTTCCCCCTGAAAAAGCCCAAGTCCCTCAGGGTACCAGAACAGCAGATCTGCATCCCCGGCGGACAACGGGTTTAACTGATCCGGACCAGCGTGACCAGAACCAGTCCCGTGCCCTAACCACGCCGACATGCCTACTCCAGGAGAAGGGGCAGATATGCGTGTTGATCTTAAACATGAAAAGAAGGCGCCACCCAGACGTTCGGTGCAAACCGCGCCCGGTGGCCCACCCCCAGGGCGTGAGACCCCTCTACATATGTTCAGATCCATTCCGTCATCATCCCCCAGATATGAACGAGAATCCGTCGACAACCAAAACAGGTCGTCGGAAGAGGAAAAACCTCCATCCCAGTTGCTTTATAAAAACGCTGTTTTAACCTCAAGCAACCAAGGCGTGCCAGTCAGTCGCCTGATTACAGAACACCCCGAGCTAGCACTATAGGTGCGTCGGGACACAACCACATCAATGAACAGGCTATTTAGACCTGTCATTGAATCCCCAAGGCGCCCAGGGGAACGACAAGAGGGGTGTGATGCCTCCTAACTCCAACTCTTTTTAATAGAAAAGAAGGAAGCACCAACAGTATGTATCCCAGTCTACACAGCCGGGGGTAAAAAAATTTCACATTTTTACATCCCACCACCCTCCCATATGGAGGAGACGGAAATCCCCAGAGAGACTTCCCACGCGAGCTGTACAGATTGAAAAGAATATATTGCACCTTGAGCCATGTAAAAGTTTGGTTTTAGGGCTCTCCGGGGAGGAGGCACTGAACCCATACACACTCAATAATCGAATTGAATCGAATACACACACAATAGAGTAGGACTCCTTCTTGAGGTTCCACTCACCTTGACAATCTGAGGAGGAGGCTCTGTACTCTGAGGAGGCTCCCTCACATGGAAGGAGAGTCCCAACTCACAGAAGGCCCGAATAGGAGCTTCGTGAGGAGGAGCCCTGACCACCCCCCGAAACAGATCCATCATATGGACCTGAACAGCACACGGAAGTCCTACCAACAGAGACGCGCACAGTGACGTACTCTATGGTGGGGGAATTTCTGCGGTGCACACGCCCAATATTCCAGGGCGTGGGACCAGGAAACTCCCTCCCCCCCCCCCCTCACCGAACCGCAATGTGACAGGAACCTTGAAGGACAGGTGGGTTTACCCCTGACCAACAGAAAAAGGGGGAGAAAAGGTTACCAGTTCACCCCTTTACGACCCCACACCCATGATACGATGTAATGACAAAAAAGAGTATGACGCAGTCATAGTCAGCTCCATGAAGCGTCTAACAGCTTCACACAGCGCATGTGCCAACCTGCTATCTGATTTTTACTAAGGAAAAAACACAGAATAGAGAGGGCCCTCTCAAGAGCCCCGGTATCAGACTTACACATGTGCTTCTGTGGCCAGCCCAACCCAGTTGTAGGTCACACGACACACACAACCCATTATCACCTACAAAAAATGGCAAAAACACTCTACAGAGGAACGCCGTTTTTCATAATGAGAGAATACACAATTCTCGATTAGTATCGGCCACAGGCCTTGCTAAGCACACACGAAAAGTGACCAAACCATCTTTTCTTTAGGAAAATAAAGTTTCTCAAGCGGTTAGCACAACCCCAACAACTAAGCCAAGGGTTACATCATATCCCTACCACACAGTGACACAATATAGTGTAACAACATGTCTGGGAGGAGGATGAAGAAGTCCCCAGGGAACCGGGGGGAAACACAACCTTCCTACTTTAACCTTAATACGGCCAGTTAAACAGGTAAACCTGTTAATATGTGAACACACTGTTCATTGTCATTACAGGCTGAGAAAAGAATCATTCTTTACTCATATGTCACTAAGCATAGCTTTATAGGTTAGTTTAACCCCCTTAGTTGTGAGTACACGATACATGAACACACAATGTGTCTCAACACAACAAACCAGATCATTTCACATCTGTAACAATAACCCGATTTGCATGGAGACCAGTGACAAGACAATTCACACATAACTCGCATCGTATCCTAAATGTAGTGCAGCAACACTCGTTTTGGAAAACATCATTATTTACAAAACATTTAGAAGGGAAAGCAAGAAGAAGTGTTCAAGGTCTGGTCAGGACCTTGCCTACCGGGAGCGCAGATCAAGCGAATTGCAGTCTCTAACATGGCAACGAAGTAAACACAGCCTCCTGTGTTTGACGACACGGGCAGCTCGCTGCTCCAACCCGCCGCTACGGTGCTCCTTGTTGACGCAATCCTCGCCGGCTGGCCCCAGGGTAGGTTTGACGAACATCCTCTGTCAAAGATGACGTCGTAGTCAAGAGTGTTAAAAACATGTTATAGTCACAGCACGTTCAACAGTGTAGCATCAAGCTAACGGCCGCTCTCGGCCGATAGCAGCAAGCTAACGTTTACCTAGCCTAGTGACACAACAGGCTCCTGGTAAACACAGCGAGCTAGCGCCGCAGCTAACAGCTGACTGGCTAACACAGTAGGCCACAACTAGCACGCAAGCTAATTAGCTACCACCTGAACTCGTACACAACGATACAACAAGTCACACTCAGACAGGCCGCCGTTCTGAAACCCTCCTCACCTTTTAAGAGAGAAGAGAAACGAGCTGTTAACACAGTTTTACAACGGTGATATTACCAACACCCGGCGGAGCCAGCACAAATCCCATCTGGGCTGTAGCTGACTTGAACATGGATTTTCCGATAATGAACATCCATGCTCACATTTCCTCGTTTAGGGTAAACTCTCATTTGCATATGAGAGACGGGCCTATACGGTGACAGAGAAGTACCCACGCGTCCAGAGATCCTGGGATCACCAGTTACTGGTCGTGTGGCCCACTAGTTGCTATAATGGGCTTCAGACCAAGGTCCTCCGCTGTTGCCTAAGAGGCTGAACAAAGGACCCTAATCTGGGGCCGGTTTCCGTAAACATTGTCAGCTAGTCCCCATAGCACTAACAGACAAGTGGAGCTCGCAAGCAAAACATCACTCACCAACCTGGAACCCACCGCTTCTCACAACAGCGGCGCGTCCTACAGTCCAGCTGTGTCGCTGAAAGGCTTTACCGCAACCAGCCCCAGCAAGGAGGACTGCAGTTGAGAGGCATGTAGCGGCATAAACTCCCAATACGAAAACCGGTGGAGGTTTTTAGAATGATCACCATCTTCCAGACACTCCAGTGACAAAGACAATATCGCCGTATTTTCTCGAAAATAGTGAGAGAGAAAATAAAGATATGATGTCAACGTATCTCTTGTTTTCCAACTCTTCTCCTACTATCACATCACGTCAAGTGGGGATCTACCGAGGCACTTCCTTGTGGTGAAAGCGAGAAAGGAGGCGAGGGGGTGGCCCCACCCCTGCTTATATGGGAAGCTGATAGGGGTGTGGTCAGACAAATATTGGGATATAAAGGTACATTGTGGTCTTTATTCAGTGCGCGTGCACATATGCGAGGATAGTGCATGAGTGACGCCGAGCGGAGCCACTATGTCACAGAACATAGATTCCTTACCTGACATCAGATGGTATCCAAATGGTATATTCCAATTCCTGATCACCATTCGAAAAAATCGATAATTGTATTTATCCACCGTGTGTACAGTATAACACATATTCGCCGTGGCACCAAGGTTCCAGAATGAACTCTGGTAGACCCCGGTTACATCAGTGAGAAGTAAAATGTGGAGTCAGAAATCCGTTCTCCCATTCACTTTCATTGAGTCCAAACCAAAAGGGTGATTTACCATCTGGGAGACGATAGGGGGCGCTTTTTTCACATCTGAGCGCCGGCGGTGCCTGGATCTCCAACGGTAGGCTCGCTTGATGCAATATGATTTCAGAACGCTAATAATAAAAAATAAAAAAAATAAATAAAAACGAGAAATCTCGTGATGGGCATTCAACGGTCGGGGAGTAAACCCGAGAAATCTTGGGCGTGGCATCCAAAGTGCTAAGGGACAATCATGCAACAGACAGCATTTGACCAAAAAACACAGAATACTGTATGTCCTATGTGTTAACAATGACATTGTAGACTGCCTTAGAGTGCCATGTTTGACTGTTGCATAGTCGGCCAGTTGTGTTGAAAATAAATGGAATTGTCCTAACGCAACAAATTACATTTCCCATAGCTTTGCATTCCAGTGTCTGGCATCTGATTGAGTTACAAAGGGCAACACATTTTGAACAGGTGCCGGTCTCCCCCCCCCCCCCCCCACACACACACCCCCCCCCACACACACACCCCACCCTCCCCCTCCTCTTTCCCTTCTTCCTTGACTCTCTGATCCTCTTATCGTAACCTGACTCCCACACAACAAAGTCTTCAGCCGGTCCTCTAGTCCCTCACATCCTCCGGTGGAGATGGGGACACAAAGAGTGCTTGTCGCTGGACGCGCCGTTGACACGCAGGGTTAACCATTCTTATGTGAGGTGCAAACAGCTACTGGCCAGAAACATAGTGCTAATCCTGCAGACATAATGAATGGAGAAGAGCCACTGAGATGACTGTCATAACCAGTCACGTTGGCACAGTGTGGTGGTAATATAAATGGCATGATGCCCAAACGGGACTCCCCTAGCACCCCTGTCTCTCCATTATGTCCTAATCACTTACAAGGATACTCTAGTGTCAGTGGTTGTGTGTATACTTGTTTGTTTGGCATTTGAATGAGGGGTTTAATAACACACCCCGGACCAGTGTTTATGGACAAGAGAACACGGCATGTCTCCATCACTTTGCTGCTGTACTTATGAGTTATGAGTGTCCATCACTCATTTTAAATGCACAATCTTTGTGGAACAACTGCTAAAAGCAGCCTAGTTCCTGGCACTGGCTTTTATGACAGCCTCACGCTGGCCTTTTGACCTCTACTACCCTCATAAAAGATTCAGGAAAAAGTGACAGAGATTTATTTTGAGTTTGTAGTGGTTGTGTGTGTGTGTGTGTGTGTGTGTGTGTGTGTGTGTGTGTGTGTGTGTGTGTGTGTGTGTGTGTGTGTGTGTGTGTGTGTGTGTGTGTGTGTGTGTGTGTGTGTGTGTGTGTGTGTGTGTGTGTGTGTGTGTGTGTGTGTGTGTGTGTGTGTGTGTGTGTGTGTGTGTGTGTGTGTGTGTGTGTGTGTGTGTGTGTGTGTGTGTGTGCGTGCGTGCGTGCATGCGTGCGTGTGTGTGTGTGTTTGTGTGAAGATGTGAATGTTGGGTCATGTTCTGTTATATCACACACACATTTATTTCAAATAAATAAATAAGTATAAATATAAAATTCTAACAAATATGTAGGTGGAATTATGTAATGCCAGAAACTGTGTAGCTTCCACTCAATTAAAACAAGGTGTCTTTTTGAAAACCATGAAATAGAAATCTGCCCTGTGAGAGATTCACTCTGATGTCTTCATTGACATCACAATCTACACAGATCCCATTGACTCACTCACTAATGTACATGTACATGTTTACAGTACATGTTTAAATGATTATACCCCCCCCCTCTCTCTCTGGTAACACACTAAAAACAGATGGGTACTACGGGGTGCTACAGGGTACTGCATGGCACTACAGGGTGCTACGGGGTACTACGTGGCGCTGCGGGGTGCTACGTGGTACTGCATGGCACTACAGGGTACTACATGTCTGCTCCTTTGCAGCACCACAAACATGGGAACTCTCTAACTCTTCCCCCCCCCCCTCTTCCCCCCCCCCCCTGAGCAATGACCGGAGTGTTGAATGTCCCGTGACTAAGACGGGGAGGACGTGACCCTCTTTGCGCCGCCCCTGTGCCTCAAATAGATCCGCTATCAGCTCTATCTTTAATCTTTCAAAATGTTCAGTTGCTATCGCTATTAGCTCTATGTTTAATCTTTCAAAATGTTCAGTTGCTATTGCATGCACTCATCTGTGTTTCACTCAGACCCGGCGCCATGGGCGGGCATTGGGGGGCCTGGCCCGCCCACTGAGTCAGCTGTGCCCACCCTGAGAAAAAGTATGCTTCATCGACGCAAGGCCAATTTAATTCAGTTGGCATTTGAGAAGGACTTAACAAAAAAGTTCAGGAATGAGTGGAGGGGCAGTGTTTTAAGAAGATTTCACTCTGTCCCCAAACGCCGCTTGCCGCTCTACTAATGATGGTGAGTAGCCTGTGGAGGAATTTTGTTTGCTTTTTTATGCACTTTATTTTTGTCAGTTCAGTTCAGTTTGTCAGTGAATTCAGAAGTGTTGAATAAATGGAGACTTTTCAAAGATATAGAATAGAATAGAATATAAATGTATTATCCTGAGGGAAATTTGACACTCCAAATCACTCAACATTAAACATTTAGACAGAACAAGTCACAAATAAGAATAACAAAACAAATGGCCTAAGAATAGAATAAAATGAAATAGAATAAAAATAGAATAAAAGATACAGTAAATAAATACAGTAAAAATATACTGAAGTCTACAGTAGGTGTAATATTGCACAGTGCTGTTTAAAAAGTAAGAGTCCAGGAAGATGGTAACTGTCACTCTTTGCTCAGTGATGCAGTGAGGCACAGTGATGCATTGTATAGTCTGATGGCTGTCGGAATGAAGGACTTCCTGTGCCGTTCAGTGCTGCATTTAGGTAGTGTGAGCCTATAACAATACATGCTCCTCCTGTCAGCCAAGTCTGTGTATAGTGGGTGGGAGGGGTTTTCCCTGATGGCCTGGAGCTTAGCAAGGCTCCTCCTCTCCGCCACCCTCGCTAGGGCGTCCAGCTACACCCTAACCACGCTATTGGCCTTCCTGACCACCTTATCCAGCCTGTCTGTGTCCCCTGCTCTCAGTCCGCTGCCCCAGCAGGTCTGTTATATATATCCGTTCAGTCTGTTTTTGTATAAGTGAATGTTCTTAAGATAGAGAAATTTGATTTTTCAATTGCCTCTCTGCTGTTTAGTTCAGCACCGTGGGCAACGCCAAGCAAGCTACAGCGCTGTTGTCCCAGCTGAAACGTATAAAAGGGAACCTGTGTTGAAAAACCATTGTGCCCCCCCGAGAACATTTTATGCCCCCCCACTAATTTGTTTCTGCAGCCTGGTCTGGTTTCACTACACACATGAGTGCATGCTTACCAACTGTCCGTCTGCAACACTACTATCACCAACATCTAAGAAGGGAGATCCCCCATTGAATGGCCCTTCTAAGGTTTCTTTCCTCCACACTGCCTGTGGAGCTTTTTTCCCTATTGTTAGGTTTTAGTGAGTTTTTCCTTACCTTCGCGTGGGGTATGTCTGGGAGTGCTTGCATTCTTTCATTTATTTGCATTCATCTAAAAATGTTTGGACCTTATGGTGTTCTTGATTTTGGCGTAGTCGGTAGGATTTCCCCATAGTCCACAGCAAACATGGTCGATGAGAATGTTAGAGAAGCGGGGATGCGAGCAGTCATGATGCCCTGGTACTTGGGGTCGCATTGGGTCCCTAAGTTTAGTGGAGAACCGGGGACCACTAAATATAGTCAATGGCTAACCCAGGTCGAGGCCTTTCCTCGAGCACAGACATTGCCCTCCCCACAGGGAATAGATTTCCTGTTTAGCTCCCTTGATGGCCCTGCACATAGAGAAGCCATGCTCCTCTCAGCCACTATTAAAGCTTCCCCTAAGGAAGTAATCAGGGCGTTAACCCTAAAGTACGGAGACCATAGGTCTTCTGATACCCTTCAGGAAGGTTTTTTTTGTTGTAGGCAGGCGGAGAAGGAAGGGATAGAGGAGTTCACCCTGCGCCTTAGAGAGTGCCTGTACCTATGGAGGGTTAGTGACCCAGATGGGGCAGGGGAGGAAAATAAGAGGCTGAGGGCGCAGTTCACTAAAGGCCTCCGGGAAGGCCCTATTAAGCGCGAACTCCTGCGCCACCTGAGACGGAACCCAGAGGCAACTTTTGAAAAGGTTCGGCAGGAAGCGAGCTCCATTGAGCGGGAGGAACGAGCGTCCACTGAGGTGGCGGCGGCTTGCCAGACCCGAGCTGCCCCAGCTATCCCACCTCCCGGCGTCGAAGCAGTATCCCAGAGCGGCCTACAACAGCTGAAAGACTCGCTACGGGTGGAGCTACAGAGGGAACTACGTGACCAGGTAACACTGCTGGGGAGCACCCTTGCCGAGGAAATCCGGAGCCAGATGTGGGGTTCTGGACCTGGACCCGAGTCAGCCCAGAGGTGGGAACAGCCAGGCCCTTCAGCTAGACCCTCTGCACGGCCGCGCCGACGCCCTGACAACCGGGAGCCGCGAAACTACCAGTGGGATGAGCAGGGTCGGCCGATCTGCAAGAACTGCGGGGAGGCGGGACATATTGAGAGGTACTGCACGCGTAGGACCACACTTCCCCCGGATTTTCAACAGTCCCGGTCACTACAGGGCAAGTGACCGGTTCAGAAGGTACGATGGAGGCCCTACAGAGACCAACCATGGTGGGTCGCTGTCCCGAGGTAGAGGTCCTGATTAGGGGTAATGTGACATGGGTTCACAGGTGACTATGTTTGGCAAATCATTCTTTCAGCGCCATTTCGGGGGCGAAGGGTTCCAGGGGCCTGGAGGACTACCCTGGCTGACCCTGCGAGCGGCTAATGGGCTACAAATTCCATTTGTGGGCTAGGTGGTTCTGGACTTTACCATCGGCGGTATTGAGGTACTGGGTCGGGGAGTGGTGATTGTAAACGATGACTGTATTAGTACGGAATATGGGTTGTTGGGCATGAACGTTATCTCAGAATGTTGGGAGGGCATATTTCAGGGGGGACACCCGGGGCGGGAAGCTTTCACCTCCACTGATCCTCCAACGGCCCGGAGGGTGTGGGAAAAGGCGTTTAACCTCTGTCAGCAGGTACAGAGCACCCCCCCAGCCGATGAGGCCAGTGGCACAGCTAGACTGCGGCGGCAGGCCCCTGTCCTGGTGCCTCCTGAGTCGGAGATCGTGGTATGGGCAGAGGTTAGTCCACGGATGAGTCGCCTGGACTGCCCGGTGTTAGTGGAAGACCACACTGACCTGGTGGTAGGAGAGCGTGGCTGGCGAGTGGCTCGGTCCATCAGCTGGGTACGGGGGGGTAAGGTGCCATTGCATATTTGTAACCCCCACCTCTCCTCTGTGCTGATCCCCCAGTGGTGCTCCCTGGCCACAGTGTCCTTGGTCCCCCTGCAGGATATCCATGGGACCAACCAGCTGATTCTGAGGGACACCGGCCCTGGGGTGGTAGAAGTGGACGTGCGTCGAGTGGCTGAATCCCCCCTTGCCGACCATCCGGCCCTGGATCTGAGAGGAGAGGGACTGACCGGAGACCAAGAGACTAAGCTCACGGCCCTGCTGCACCGATGGACCCATGTATTCGCTGCACATGAGGAGGACTTCGGACGTACCAAGGTGATTCAACATAATATCCCCACTGGAACCGCACCACCGATTCGGGAGAGGTATCGTCCGATTCCACCCAAGCTATACGCAGAGCTGAGGACGCTGCTGCAGGGGATGGTCGACAGCAAGGTGGTATGCGAGAGCTCCAGTCCATGGGCGGCCCCAGTGGTGTTGGTCCGCAAGAAGGATGGATCCTGGCGCTTCTGCGTAGACTACCGGAAGCTGAACGCTGTGACCCACAAGGATGCATACCCGCTGCCCCGGATAGAGGAATCGTTGACCAATCTGACCCAGGCGACCTGGTACAGCACCCTGGATCTGGCCAGTGGGTATTGGCAAGTGGAAGTGGCGCCGGAGGACCAGGAGAAGACAGCCTTCGCCACACCACTGAGGTTGTACCAGTTCGAGCGGATGCCCTTTGGTCTGTGCAATGCCCCCGCCACCTTTCAACGATTGATGCAGCGTTGCCTGGGTGGTCAGGTGAATGATCATCTCCTCATATACCTGGATGACGTGATCGTCTATTCCCCCGACTTTCAGAGCCACCTGGATCATCTCGAGATGGTGTTCCATCGCCTGCAGGAGCATGGTCTCAAACTCCAGCCAGGGAAGTGCAGGTTGTTCCACCGGGAGGTGAGGTACCTGGGACATATCGTCAGCGGCCAGGTGGTGGCAACTGACCCAGAGAAGACTCAGGCCGTCCACAGCTGGCCTGTGCCCACCACGGCCAAACAGGTGAAGTCATTCCTGGGATTCGTGGGGTACTACAGGCGGTTCGTCCCTGGCTTTGCCTGGATCGCCGCCCCTCTTAACCGACTGCTCCAAGGCACTGCTGGACGACCATCTGCACCAGTGACCTGGGCGCTGCCCTGTCAGCAGGCATTTGAGGAGCTGAAGAGGAACCTATTGGAGGCCCCCATCTTGGCCTTCGCTGATTACGGCCAGCCGTTCAGGCTCTATACGGATGCCAGCTTGGAGGGGCTGGGAGCAGTCCTGTCCCAGGTACAGGGGGGCCAGGAGCGGGTCATCGCCTACGCCAGCCGTGGCCTGTCCCAGACCGAGCGCAACAACCAGAATTACAGCTCCTTCAAATTGGAACTGCTGGCTTTGAAGTGGGCAGTGACCGAAAAATTCAAAGATTACCTCTGGGGGGCCCAGTTTACTATCTTCACGGACAACAATCCGCTGGTGCATCTGGAAACGGCCCGGCTGGGGGCACACGAGCAGCGCTGGGCGGCCCAGCTCGCGAACTACTCCTACGTAATCAAGTACCGGCCAGGGGCTGTCAATCAGAATGCCGATCTATTGTCTCGGTTGCCAGAGACGGGGAACACGGCGGTCCAGGCAGTGGAAGGACGGGACCCGCTGGAGAAGGAGGCGGAGGAAGCTGCGGACACGGAGACGGCAGCCACGGAGGCACGGGACTGGAAACAGAGCCAGCGGGGGGACCCGGACCTGCGACAAGTCCATCAGTGGCTGACCCAGGGGGCACCGCCACCTCCAGATCGCCGCCATCCCTTGTGTCCGGGCCTACGAGGTCTGCTGGCCGAGTGGGAGTGCCTGAACCTCCACAGAGGGCTTATTGTGAGGAGAGGGGTGGAGCCTGATACCCATCTGACCACTGACCAGCTGGTTGTACCTCTCAGTCGGGCCAAGGGTCTCTGGAAAGACTATCATCAGGCCGCTGGCCATTCTAGTGCCGAGAAGGTACTCTCCTTGCTGCGGCGACGGTTCTTCTGGACAGGCATGAGCAAGACAGTGCAGCTCTGGACCAAGGAGTGCCCCACGTGTGCAGTCAGCAAGGCCGGACCAGAACAACGGGCGCCTCTGAGCTCCATCCGGAGTAGCTACCCGTTTGAGGTGGTGGGTTTGGACTATCTATCCTTGGGCCGGCCGGCCGATGTCTATCCCTACATCCTGGTGATGACTGACCTGTTCTCTCGCTACGCCTTTGCCGTTCCCACCAAAGATCAGACGGCGTCCAGCACAGTGATCCAACCCTTTGGGTGTCCGGAACGGTTTTTGACGGATCAGGGGGCTACGTTTGAGTCCCGGCTGATGCAGCAGTTGTGTGACATGTATGGGTGCGTGAAGAGCCGCACGACTCCGTACCACCCTCAGGGCAATGGGGCCTGTGAGCGCTTTAACCAAACGCTGCTCTCTCTACTGGGCTCCCTCGACCCCGACATCCAACCAAACTGGCACCATCAGCTTCCATACCTCGTCCAAGCCTACAATAATGCCATACACGCAAGTACCGGTATGACTCCTCATTTTGTAGTGTTTGGTCGCCATGCCAGGTTGCCAGTGGACTTGATACACGATGTCTCACCCCCGCAACGGAGAGCCACCCTGGAGGGATGGGTTCAGGGCCATCACCAGACACTGACGGAGGCCTACGAGCGGGTACAGGCGAATGTGACCAAGAGGCAGCGGTGGGACCAGGCTCGTTATGACCGAGGGGCGCGAGCAGTACCCTTGCTGCCGGGAGAACGGGTCTTGATAAGGAAATTTCGTCGGCAGGCCCAGGGGAAGTTGGCACCCCGGTGGGTACCCAGACCCCATGTGATTATCGGACAGCCCCGACCCGACCAACCCGTGTATCTGGTTCGGCCGGAGGGTCAGGAAGGGCCTGGTCGCACCCTGCATCGGAACAATCTCCGGCCCTGTCCAGGGGGGGTGCCCTCATACCCTGATGAAGTGCTGGAGGGACCGGCAGAAGGTAGGGCCCCCCTTGAAACCCAGGGTCTCCACTTCCCCTTCCTGCCGCCCCCAGCGACCGGCCAGGGCGGTTACATCCTCCCGGTCCCAGAGCTTCACTTTGGCCCCGCTGTACCAAGACCTGCGGAGGAACCCCTGTTACCTGTACAGCTGGAGGCAGCCGAGGCTGCAGTAGTCCCCCTGGAGGTGATACCGCCTCGACGATCCCGGCGCCTGGAGTCAAGTGGGAGACCTGTCGGTCCTGAGGAAGGAGGTCCTGGGGAGGTGGAGGTACCTGTCAATCCTGAGGAAGGAGGGAGCAGCCGAGGGAATGGAAGGGCCGAAGCCGGGCCTGCAGTGGTCCCCCTGGAGGCAAGACCGCCTCGACGATCCCGGCGCAGCAACTTGGGCAAACCCCCCATCCGCTTGGTCCAGCTGTGATGGCCGGGACAGCCATCGAAATAGGGGGGGGGGAAATGTCACGGGTGGGGGTATAGGGGTATCTGTATGGGGGGTGTATATACCTGCGGGAGCCAAAGAGGAGGACGTGTCCTGGGATGGTCTGGAAGAAGACCTAAAGGCATACCTGGCTGATGGAAAAGGCAAGTGAATATCAGCTGATAATGATATGTGAAGTACCGTCACTGTACTGCACCATGCTGTCCCTGTTGTTGTGTTTAGACGGAGTGGAGTCCAGGAGGTCCTGACGGGAGTGGAGAGAGCCATCTTGGGAGGATGGTGATTTTGTGCAGACGGCAGCTACAGCAGGTGAGTGCAGGACCACCTGGGGTGGGTTTACGGGGCATGGAGCACTTCCTCCTTTTAAACTACCTCAGACTTAAGAGGCGTGGGTCTTTTAAATAGGCTAACCGACCAGTTATTTATATCGAAATATAACCTTGTATTAAACTATCTATTTTTATGCAATAAAAGCTTTCTTACTGTTTCTCGGCGCATTCTCCCGTGTCTGTTTGTGGTCCTGGGGAAATTCATGGTGGTAGGTCGGCTGGCCCCTTTGGGAAGAGTATCCGTGCATGTGCACACCTTAGCTTTAGACCTGGATGCTTCCCGTGGGGGTCAGGTGACACTAACTATAGCAGTTGTGTTAATAGGCCCTTTTCACAGCAGCCATCTTGACACAGCAGGGTAAACCTACATCCTGTGAACCAGACTGACACATGTGTAACTAATCATGTTGCTGTGTCCATCTGTTGGTCAATCGTTGTCAATCTGGCTCACAAGATGGCTGCTGTGAATAGGGTCTATTTGACCCTTTTTATGTAACCCAAGATTCAGTCAAAGCAACTATTTTGACCCTTAAAATGGGTCGTTTGTATAACCCAATACGGGGTCAAATCAACTAGGGGGTTGGGTTATTTTGACCCTTAAAATGGGTCGTTTGTATAACCCAATATGGGGTCAAATCAACTTAGAAGTTGGGTTATTTTGACCCTTAAAATGGGTCGTTGGTATAACCCAATATGGGGTCAAATCAACTTGGAAGTTGGGTTATTTTGACCCTTAAAATGGGTTGTTGGTATAACCCAATATGGGGTAAAATCAACTTGGAGGTTGGGTTATTTTGACCCTTAAAATGGGTCGTTGGTATAACCCAATATGGGGTCAAATCAACTTGGAAGTTGGGTTATTTTGACCCTTAAAATGGGTCGTTGGTATAACCCAATATGGGGTCAAATCAACTTGGAGGTTGGGTTATTTTGACCCTTAAAATGGGTCTTTGGTATAACCCAATATAGGGTCAAATCAACTTGGAGGTTGGGTTATTTTTACCCTTAAAATGGGTCGTTAGTATTCGTTTATTTGACCCAAGTTATGGGTCAAATGAAATAACCAATAATATTGGGTCAAATTAACCCACACACTGGTCGGGCCCTTTTTGACCAGTGAATTGGGTCAAAAATAACCCAAATTGGGTCAAATTTGACCAATCTGTTTTAGTGTGTAAGACCTGGACATTTCAGAATGCCCCATTCCTGAACTTTTGCTATACTTGCTATCAAGAATTGGGAGGGTCTATATAACTTACCATCTTGGTAAATGGTAAATTTATATAGCACTTTTATCCAAAGCGTCACATCCTCACATTCACCCATTCCCATTCACTCACGCATTCACACACCGACGGCGGAGGCAACCATGCAAGGTACCAACCTGCTCATCGCAATTAGCCTTAGGGGTTACGTTTCTTCAGGGCCGCTTCTAGCTTTTTGGGGGCCTTATGCTAAATGTTGTTTGGGGGCCCCTATTTTGTGAAACTATGGTGGGGGAAATGCATCAATCTGGTGCACTTTAACACTTTGAGCGCCAGCTATTATCCTCATCCT
>NC_140184.1:30523804-30548804 GCF_963971535.1 Notolepis coatsorum
TGACTACCCCATCATTTACCATGAATATGTTATCTCACACACAGAATCACCTCCTCCCCCATACTCAGTGTCCCCCTCAGATGAACATAAGCCACTGGGTGAGTATTATCAACCATGAATGAGACATTGGCAAATGAGTAAATAAAGAATGTACCACTACCCAGCACCACAGTGTCAGAGCTGCAGCTATTACAATAATGCTGTTTAGAAGCTGCTTGTACTTCATGTCTCATGAAACCTGGAATCCGCATGTTTTACCAGTGTTGACCTTTATCAAGGACTATTTTGGCGGAGTTACATTATATCTAGTTCAAATGTAGCAGAGTAGTCCTGCCTGAAGCATTGTAAGCCCAATATCTCCCTTGGGATTGCTTCCTTGGCTGACTGGTAGATGTGGGAGGCTCTGGGTCAAATACAGGTGTCTTACAGTGGTGCTGTGGCTCAGATGTGTTTCTGTGTTTCTTTTTTATATGGAAGAAATATCACAAAAAGATATACATTTTCTCTATCGATATATTATATGCTCATGTGAAACCAGGGGTTATGTAATCCAGTTGACGTTAATCTCATTGAACTGCATGGTGATGTAAAGTGTGACATGAAAATCAAAACTGCAATTTTCAAATGTCCATTCCCTCAAATATTTCAGATCAGATTTTGTGTGAAATTCAAGTTAATATGCTCGTCATGATCAATTCAGACAATGGAATTGTGTATCACGATATCTCGATATAGCAATTTTATCAATGCCATTGAAACAAGACGATAAATGATCAATTATAGCCCTGCATAAGTCCTAGTATGTCTGATATGTTCCTTGGCCAAGGCTAACCAGTAGAATCCATGTATGGTTCCCCATGCAATAGACTTAAAAGAACACGCCAATATTTTGGGAAATTAGCTTATTATAGTTTTCTCCAGAGAGAGAAAATAAGATAGATACCAGTTTCCTCTCTGTGTGTTCAGTAGAAAGCTATCTGGCTGCATGTTAGCCTAGCTTAGCACAATGAATGGAAGGGGACATGTACGGGTAGCCTTCGGGAGATGTGTTAGTTGGACAATGCGTAGGCTACCTGTACATGTCCGCTTCCATTCATTGTGCTTCTCTCTGGAGAAGATGGTAAACTAATTTCCCAAAATGTTGGTGTGTTCCTTTAAGGTTCGACTAGGGATTACACAAATCCAGAAGAGGAAAATACTAGCTGCTGTCGTGTCACGCTGTCTGTTGTGTGCTTTTTCTAGATTTGTCAGACTCAACACTGTCTTACACTGAAACTGTGGCCCCCCACTTCCCCAACTCTCCACCCGTTACACCAAGAGACTACAGAGGTGAGTTTCATACATTATCACTGTTTCACCACCTGTACTGACTATAACTTATTGCTGCGTTTGTCACCACATAGTTTATCTAGTATGACGTGATAAAGGGAAGTCTTTGTTTTTTGTTTGTTTTTTAGAAAGTGTTTCTGCAACCAAGTCAGTTACTAAGGGGAGCGGGACAGAAGTTATTTTAATTGAATTATAACAGTATGGGTATTGGTTTGGATTAAATGTCAAATAAGAAGGAATACTGCACACTCAATGTAGCTCCATTTAGGTTCTTACATCGCCAATGTTTCGACAGTGAACCGTATACGGGTATGGGTAAGACAGTTCACTGTCGAATTGTTGGTGATTAAAGAACATTTACATTTTACATTTTGCTTTTATCCAAAGTGACTTACAAATTGTGTACAACAAGTCAGCAGGAAGAGTACATCTCTGGCAGCTAAGGGTAAGTGGTATTGTCTAGCAGTGCCAAATTTGAGTTATTCACTTGGGAGCGCATAGTAGTATCTGAATATTAGCATAGTAGGTAGTAGTATAGAAAAATAGACATATTACCATAGTACATAGTAGTATAGACATAGTAGCATAGTACATAGTAGTATAGACATACAGTAGTAGCATAGTACATAGTAGTATAGGCATAGTAGCATAGTACATAGTAGTATAGGCATAGTAGCATAGTACATAGTAGTATAGGCATAGTAGCATAGTACATAGTAGTATAGACATAGTAGCATAGTACATAGTAGTATAGGCATAGTAGCATAGTACATAGTAGTATAGACATAGTAGCATAGTACATAGTAGTATAGACATAGTAGCATAGTACATAGTAGTATAGGCATAGTACATAGTAGTATAGACATAGTAGCATAGTACATACATAGTAGTATAGACATATTAGCATAGTACATAGTAGACAGTTTCTTCTTTGTTCAGATATTGATTGAAAAAGTTTAAGTCGGTAGCGGAAAACTGTGTGTTTTTGGGAACCTAAATGGAGCTACTTTGAGTGTGCGGTATTCCTTCTTATTTGAATCTCGCTGCCAGCACCAGCACCCCATAAAGACTGTGGTGTGCTTTACCTACTCTTTCATTTAATTCAAACGTCATACATTTCTTGCTTGGTCAGTGTGTACTCCATGTAAGAAGAGGGCCCCGAATAAACTGGTATTTTAGACCAATGACCATTCCAAAATGATTTCCAAAGTTTTGCAAGTTATAAATGTTGAGTATTTTACAGAGGATTCACAATTGTTTGGGTGCTGGATATAAGAAGATAACAACCAGACTGTGAATATGATGGCACACACACTGTGAATATCCATGAGGAAATCTTGAGGCCATGTGCTGCTTTGTGTTTTAAAGTAAAGAATACACACACACACACACACACACACACACACACACACACACACACACACACACACACACACACACACACACACACACACACACACACACACACACACACACACACACACACACACACACACACACACATCTAGCATAAGGGAGATTGGCTCTGAATGTCTCCATAAATGGTCAAACTGTGCATTTTGATGATGTTGGCTATTAAGACAACTACAGAGTGTGGTCTGTTGGGGGTGTCTCTCTCTCTCTCTCTCTCTCTCTCTCTCTCTCTCTCTCTCTCTCTCTCTCTCTCTCTCTCTCTCTCTCTCTCTCTCTTTCTGTTTCTCTCTCTGTCTGTCTCTATCTCTTTCTCTCTCTGTCTCTGTCTTTTGCTCTCTTTCTCTGTACTTCTTTATGGCAAACTTTTTGTTGGGATGAAAGTGCAACAAGATCCCTGTACATGCTCCCACTCCCCCTCTGTCTCTCTAGTCACCCATCCCCCTCTTTCCCTCTTCTCTTCCCTCAAATCCCTCCATTCCTCTCGCCAGTTGAACAGTGGAAGGGGGCTGGCATTTTCAGGGAAAGTCAAGCAGTTCTGATGGAGAGATGTGAGAAAAGAGAGAGAGATTGTGTGTATGTGCGTGTTTGTGTAATATGCAAGAGGGAGAGAGAGAGAAGCAGGTTGGGGGGTTGGATATGAAACTGTCCCCTCCAGATTATGAAACTGGACCCTTGTTTGTTTACGTGCTGAGGAGGTGGGGGTCCTTGTAGTGTTGAGAGAGGCCGCAAGCCTACTTCATCAATCCTCCCAGGCTCCATTCATGGAGAGTGTTGAAAGGCGAACAGGCAGCTATGTAGGCTATAGTATAGTTGGGACAGGCAGCTATAGTATAGTTGGAACAGGCAGCTATGTAGGCTATAGTATAGTTGGAACAGGCAGCTATGTAGGCTATAGTATAGTTGGAACAGGCAGCTATGGTATAGTTGGAACAGGCAGCTATGTAGGCTATAGTATAGTTGGAACAGGCAGCTATGTAGGTTATAGTATAGTTGGAACAGGCAGCTATGTAGGTTATAGTATAGTTGGAACAGGCAGCTATAGTATAGTTGGAACAGGCAGCTATGTAGGTTATAGTATAGTTGGAACAGGCAGCTATGTAGGCTATAGTATAGTTGGAACAGGCAGCTATAGTATAGTTGGAACAGGCAGCTATAGTATAGTTGGAACAGGCAGCTATGTAGGTTATAGTATAGTTGGAACAGGCAGCTATGTAGGCTATAGTATAGTTGGAACAGGCAGCTATGTAGGTTATAGTATAGTTGGAACAGGCAGCTATGTAGGCTATAGTATAGTTGGAACAGGCAGCTATGTAGGTTATAGTATAGTTGGAACAGGCAGCTATAGTATAGTTGGAACAGGCAGCTATGTAGGGCTATAGTATAGTTGGAACAGGCAGCTATGTAGGCTATAGTATAGTGGGAACAGGCAGCTATGTAGGCTATAGTATAGTTGGAACAGGCAGCTATGTAGGCTATAGTATATTGATGTATAATTTTTTTTACATTGTTTGGATATGTAATATATATATTTGTTATATGTACGTTGCGGATACAATACGTAAATATATTACTTATGGCCACTTATGTTTTTTCCTGTGGTTGATTAGTACTTTATTTATATATCTTAAGCAAGAATGTGCTGCCTACTATAGAAATAATATACTAAATCACTATAGAAGCATAGAATTAAAACATAGCATAAGACCACAGAAATACTATAGTGATTCACCATCCATTTCTATAATATTCCACTACAAAAATATTATGTTCTATACAGTATTTCTGTGTTCTCTATAGGAACACTATAGGTTTGACTATAGTTTATTTATTAACGACCGGCGATGTCACTAACTCACTCAATCAGTAACTCACTCTCTCGAACGGTTAGCCGCTCTGCCCCTAGTGGCGGCACACATATATGCTTTGTATTTATGACACTGTGAGTCCTTGTTGTTGAAATGCCAGTCATTTTCTCAAACTCGCACTGATAGTATCAACGTGAGCTTGCATTGTACACTGTGTATTGAATCCACCCCGGTACATTAACTAGGAATGTGACCTGGTCAACAGTTGCTGACTACATAAGGGCACTGTTTGATGGAAGTGGAAGATAGGCTTTAAGTTCATCCAAGAGTCAATTCAGACACAGCTGTGAGTCAATCAAATGTTAAGGTAGGATGTAATCTGGAGCTGTTCCTGGCAGTGTTCACATATACAGCAAGTAAATTGACGGACTGCTGTATTCTGATATATTTTTGGTGGTGCAAGAGGCTCCGATTGCAGCTTTGCTGTAGTTTCAGTGGAGTTAACAAACGTTTACACCAAGGTAGTCCATTTCTGTATGTTTTTCAAATAAAAGTTGTAGAGCACTGGGAAACTTTAAAAGGTTGACGTCAACTCATCTTCCGCTTTGACGAGAATGATGAAGACATTGTCTCAATTTTGGTCACTGCAGGCAAAATATTTATTTGAGGAACTATTGTCGCGTTGCTATGGAAATTGGGGGAAACCCAGAAATCTGATGGCTGTTGATGGACGGTCCAGCAGTGGCACTACTTTACCTGACGGACTAGTGGACCATCATAAGATCATCCTGGTTTCCCAGGTCGCTCAGCTCTCTAGAAAGTGAATGGACCTCCGATGGCTGGTTGATCAAGTTGCTTTCTGTCTGCACTTAGTGTGAGACCCGGGTATAAGAACGGAGGGTTCACCTATTGTCTGCTGGGGGATGTACGTTTAAATACAAAGATCAGTTTACTTACGAGGGTGCATGTGTGTGTGTGTGCGTGTGTCTGTGTGCTTGTGTGTGTGTGTGTGTGTGTGTGTGTGTGCGTGTGTTTGTGTGTGTGTGCGTGCGTGTGCATGTGTGTGTGCGTGTGCGTGTGTGTGTGTGGTCCTTCCCTCCCCCACCCCCACATGAGAGCACTGGAGCTGAGAGTTGGAGCTCTGGCTCGGAGGGTAGGAGGTGGAATGAGACTTGGCTACACAGAGGCAGCAACAAACTGTGCGTGGAGATTGGCCTACATGTAGCTTGTGGCCACTGTGATGTGCCAAGTACTGCCTTTCTACCTTCAGCTGGGAGAATGATAGGAAAAAATGTAGGTGAAAATGTAGCCAGTCCTAATCTTTATCAAATTCGGAGAGATGATTGACTGTGTATATTAGACTAGAAGAGTATAGCTGCGCGTGTCTTTGGGTCAAATGTACTCTTATAGAGTCAGACATGCTGTGATTTTTGTAGAATTTAATTCCAGGGAACAGGGTGGAAAGGAGCCCAACCTGAGCATGACATAAGAGCAAAACGACCACCGTGTGAATAATCAATTGGCGTTCAAAAGAAGTACATTCAAATCCAACCTTGATAGTTACCTTTCAATTATGTGGACGAATCTTTGTTTACCAATTATCAATTTGCACGAATGCAAAAACTCTCTAATATTATAATACATTTATTGAACATGTAGTCTTGGGATTCTAGCATCAAGGGCTGGGTATCGGCACTGATTACCCGATTCAATCTGGATTCACAAGGTTCTGATTCATTTAGACTTGGTTTCAGGGAGGCCAGCACATGCCATTGTTGTCAAAAGATGTAATTTGATCAACTGAGCTTCTGTAAAAGTTCAGCAGAAAACTCAAATCAATATCAGATCTTTCAAATTAAATGATTCAATATAGATTCCACCCAATATTTTCCTCTGGTCCTACTACCATTTTCATCATGTATTCGTTCCAATCTAACTCTATACCCTAGCTTAGAAAACACTGTGTCTGGGTGGGTGTGGTGCACTGCATGCATACCTTTGCCCTGGACACTTTTATCACTCAATCAGTTAACATTCCCCTTGAAACCGCAGCAAACGTCCTTCCTTTGGAAATGGAAATATCAACTGGAAGCTTAGGAAGCCTATAGAGAAGTTGGCTTTCTAGGTGGCTCCAACCAAACATCACATTGCGCTGCTTATCATTAAGCTCTCCCCTATGGGAAAGGAGACAGCTATTTGTGTGTGTGTGTGTGAGAGATAGAGAGAGAGAGAGAGAGAGAGAGAGAGAGAGAGAGAGAGAGAGAGAGAGAGAGAGAGAGAGAGAGAGAGAGAGAGAGAGAGAGAGAGAGAGAGAGAGAGAGAAAGAGAGGGGGAGATATTGTGTGTATGTGCATGTGTGTGTATGCAAGAGGGAGAGAGGAATTTCTGTCTGACTCAGAAGGGAGATAAGATCAGCTCAGAGGGCTCACATAGGGGTTCTACTAGGGCAAAGACACACACACACACACACACACACACACACACACACACACACACACACACACACACACACACACACACACACACACACACACACACACACACACACACACACACACACACACACACACACACACAAACACACACATACAAACCACTACCTGGGATGTGGTGTGTCAAATTGAAGTAAAGGCATAGTTCAGCCTTTTTCTTCACAGGGTTGCTGTGTAACAGTAAGCTAATTTACAGCTGTTGCATTTTTAACATCTGCTGTCTGTTTCCCCCCAACATCTCTTTGTATTAATTGTAATTAGGGATGCTCGATATTGGCTTTTTTACCGATACCGATATACCGATATTGTCCAACTCTTAATTTCCGATACCGATATCAACCGATATATGCAGGGTTTCCCCCCCCCAAAAAATGGAATAATTTCAGGTAATTAACATATATCTCTTGTTGTGGAATTAACACAACATTATGCATACTTTTGACAATAAATAAAATCAGAATTTGTTCTTACTTGCTTGCCTGGGTAAATAAAGGTTCTAGAAATGTAAAAAAAAAAAAAAAACTGATACCGATATTTTCAGATATCACATTTGAATGCCGATATCGGCCGATAATATCGGTAGGCCGATAATATCGGACATCCCTAATTGTAATGCATGTATAGTATATTATTATTATTACCAATATTATTGTACATCTATCAATGGTGCACAACAAGCCTGTGCTGTCGAAATATATTCTGACCAAACTGTCAAACTAGACATTGCAAATATGACTGAAGAATACAGCAATATCATATCAAACTTACTTTAAAATCTTTTTCAACTTTAGGTAGAAAAGAGAAGGTTTACTAGCAAGCCACCATCTTGTAAATCTTTCCTAGATCTCTCCACACGCACAAACATGCATGTTATTAACTGTGTAGATTGTGGCTGTAATTCTGAATGGCTTGTTTCAATAGGGAGGGTTCTTGTCACAGCTGTACTCCAGAAACTGCACTATGTACATATTTAACATGGTCTCAGAGACAACCCCTTATTCTGTAAAAACAATGCAGAACACACTTTACAATAGGGGCCCTATTACAATCAAGCCCAATTGACTTGCCCTAAGGCCTAAGCAGTCACAGGAAAATATGGCTAGTTTTCCCGGTAGACCTTGATTGCAAAATGGCGGACAAGTTTTACCAAAAATAACAATGTTTACTTGCACAACTATTTTAAAGGGCAAAAAAGAATGGAGAGTTGGGTGCTCCAGCCTCCATGTTTCAGGATATAACAAAAAAGAAAGCACATGGACAAAAATAAAGCAAAGCACCGCTCTAAACCACATTGTATGGGTGCATGAGGAAGGATAATAACGATAATCTAGCGTTGATTTCAGGAAGATTCGATAATCAGGCGAAAAATTACAACGTGATAAGTGGATTCCACTAAAACGCTATTTTCGCGTCTTTTTCCGGGGATTACTTAGAAGCACCCAAACTATATTCATATTCAAAACGGTATAAAACGGAAATATACAGATGAAAAAATTATCTGTTTTTTGCACGTTGACCAGAAGCAACTCACTGACAATCGACGGTGTTATTAGACCCATAGCTATAATATAAAATATAGGTTTAGCTCTACAAACAAGGTGAGTGTTTACATGGGGTTAACACTTTGAATGCCCAAAACGTCATATAATTTTTTTTATTAGCGATCTGAATTCATATTTCATCAACCGAGTCTCCCGTTGGTATGCAGCCCCTGTAGGAGCTCAGATGTGAAAAACCGCCCCCTATCGTCTCCCAGATGGTAATGCACCCTTTTGGAATGGACTCGATGAAAATGGATGAGAAAAGAAAAATCCGGAATCCACATTTTACTTCTCAGGCATGTAACCCGAGCCGATCGGATTCATTGTGGAGCCTCAGAACAGCATGGAATACATATGTACAGTATGTAGCGTTGGATCAATAAAAGCAATCGATTTTTGGAATGGCGATCAGGAATTGGAATGATCTTTTTGGAGAACATTTGATCTGAGGTAAGGAATCTATTTTACAAGTCTTGGGATAATCAGAGTTGTATTCGCTGAGATCTCAGCGTTCGCCCTATGTGTGTGTGTGTGTGTGTGTGTGGGCGATCGCTTTGCCTATATAGCGTGCATACGTACACATATACTATTGATAATCTAGCGTTTATTTGAAAACGATTCATAAATAGGCCGAAAAATTACAACGTTTTTGTGTATTCTAGAATATTCCAGTAAAGGGCGATTATCATGGAATATTTATATTTTCCTTGAAAACGAGGGCTTTTCAAAATGCTATAAAATGAAAATGAACCGATAAAAAAACAATCCGCTTCGACAATGTTTTTTTTTTATCTACTTTTTCTCCCATTTTCTATTTTTCTCCCATCCCAATTTCGTATCGTCCAATTCTACCCTCCCCTGTCTCGAACGCTGTTAGGCCATGCCTCCCACAAGCCGGCTGCAATGTGGACTAAGCCTTACATCACGTGTCCCCTCCGGTACTCGAGGAAGCAGCAGTCGCATCTTTTCACCTGCACAGCGCAATCTCTCAGCGTCGGGGGTCTGCGTTTGGAGGGCACGCCGCCCCCGTCGCTTCCTGATTCTGCTGCGCAGGCGCACCAACCGACCTGTAGGAGTCGCTGTCCACAACGTCCGATCCCCACCCATCAGCTTCCCACCCCCTAATACTGCCAATTGTATTAGTATAAACGACCAGCCAAGCTGATAGCAATGCGGAGAGCTGGGCTCGAACCCAGCGTCTCCTGCATTGGTGGTGAGCGCCTTGCCCACTGCACCACCTAGCCGCCCCGCTTCGACAATGTTGACTGGAAAACGAGTCATTGATAAGCGACAGGCAGAACCTTACGGTTTAAATCTCACATAGATAAACTTGTGTCGAAGCTGAAGCTTAAACTCTGCTTCTTTTTCAGAAACAGGTCCTGTTTTTCACTTAAAGTGAGAAGTCACCTGATCTCGACCACCTTCTTACCACTACTCGATTATGGTGACTTTACATGTATGCACCTGATCAGTACCTTAAAAAGCTGGATACTGTGTACCATTCTGCCTTACGCTTTGTCACGGGATGTGGCAATCGAGTGCACCATTGCACCCTATATGCTAGGGGTGGGGGGGAAAATCGATACGTAGTAGTATCGCGATACTTTGCGTGGCGATACTGTATCGATACAGGGACGCCAAGTATCGATATTTAATTATTCATAAAAAATACGATCGTATCGTGACGCAAGTATCGCGATAGTATCGTATCGTGAGGTCTCTGGCGATTCCCACCCCTACTATATGCCATTGCAAGTTACCCATCTCTACAAGTACGGCGATTTTCTCGATGGCTCTCTTGTGCACAAAGCTCTGCTTAAGCTGGTTCCTTCGTACCTAAGCATGCTTCTGTGCACTAAGCAATACAAGTATGCCCTTCGTTCTCAAGCTGCTCTAAAACTGGATGTTCCCTATATATGCATAGGCGGCGGGTGAGCTGGACATTAGGGTAGGCTATAGATGGGATGGGACTCGCGCGGAGGGCGCAAAATATTTCCTTTTTCTTTTTTGCTTGCACGCAAACGGTGCTGTCCAGGTTCTGATTTCATACAATACACCCACTAGGCTACTACAGCGAGCCCCACTCATTTCATATAGTGCAAATTAATTGTTCAAATGAAGGCATCCAATATGATTAACTTCCTCGCTACAAAGGATCGGCGGGTGGAGATTCAGAACGCAGAAAACCGAACGCGGAAGTGAAACTGCGTTGGGGAAATATACACGCTGTGGGATCATGTGAATGATGTGATTGGCTACATTATTTAACCTGAGCCTATGCGTGATTGGTTACTGCCTGTATCTGGAATGTTAAACGCTGCCACCGATTGACACCTTCGTCGTTGACACCTCGGCCAGTGGGCTGCAGCACAAGACACACACAATAGCCAGCAGCCTGCGCACATAATATATACATTTCAAAATTCCCAGCATAATATTTTGGGTAGGCATAGACCCCCTGGCCTAATAGACGCGCCTATATGAGAACTGAATTGGGAAAAAGGGCATTTAAATATGCTGCTCCTTCATCCTGGAACAAGATACAGGAGGACCTAAAATTACCAGGACTGGTCACCCTCTGAGAATTTAAAGCCATTAAAATCCTACGAATTCAGTTCCCTCGGACAGTGCAACTGTGCTTGATAACTTGCCTGTTTGATAACTTGCCTGAAATTTGTAGATCTGGTATGTCATAAATGTCTAGATGTAGCAGTACTGTCTATCTGTATGTCATGTATGTCATATATGTTATGATGAATTGAAAATGGGGGACCCTGATGTAAACAAGACGAAAGTCTTTCTCTGGTCCCCTTAACAATTGTGTGTATTGAGCTGTACTGTATTGTACCCATTCTGCAATCTGTTAATACAATTTTCAATCAATCAATCAATCAATGTTTTATCTGTATTTTATTGTGATGTTCTTTTTATGTTGAAACTTGCTGCTGCCTTGCTTGGCCAGATCGCTCTTGAAAAAGAGATTTTAATCTCAATGATGCTTATCTGGTTAAATAAAGGATTTGATTGATTGATTTGATAGCCTTATGTTGTTCCTTTCAAAACAAAATGGACCAAAAACCTGTTTTCCAAATGCCACTCTGCAGTGACTTCTACAGCAGCAATACTGTAGCAATATTGATTTGACATCAAACTGGTTCTCAACCTTTCTTATGTCAAGGACCCCCCTTTTGATACACATTAGACTGCGGACCCCCCATTTGATAGGATTTTATCCCAGAGACCCATATTTGTTAGATGTGATCAAGTCCAGAATCAAGCCCATCCTCTTCAGACTGGATGTTAGTGGTGCGAGAGTTATGAAATAAAAAATGAGCGTGCCACTTCCTCTCTACCCCATGTAATCATATTTTGGCGGCTTGTTTGTTTAAGCGGTGCAAGGTATCAGCCAAACATCCTGTTTCTGAGCCCTGTCTGCACTCACTGCAGCATCAACCCCATGAATTGGCCCTTTGACTGATGGGGCACAGCCTAGGAATGTTGGGGAGTTGGAAAGGTGGTGTTGGTGGTGGGGGTAGGTACTAGGTAGGGTCTCAGAGTAAAGGGGGGTGGGCTGTAGAGAGTGACGGCCGGTGCGTGTTTGAACATATCTTTGCTAATACTTAATAAAGTCGGAGCTGAGTGCACATTCTTGACGTTTTGCAGATCTAATGACCGTCTCCACACCACAGCACTTCTTTGAAACCACACCTTACAGTTTCAGTATGGGTGAGGTTGTGAGGAGGGCTCCACTCTCCAGATTGACTGGGATGGACAAAGTTAGGTAGATGATCTACTGAGGATCTTGATCACTTTGAAACCACTGGTTAGGGTTTGGATCATAGTTTTATTAAGCAGTGGACATTGATAAACCATCCAAACAGACAACTAGGTTTGCCAGGTAGTCAGATAGTCCATAGAAGGCATCCGAAAAATCAACTGATTTCACTATTAAATATGATTAAAAATGTAAAATCTTTAAAATCATATTTAGTTTTAAATTCATGTTTAGCAACAACAACAACAAAAGTTCAAATGAAACATAAAAGCATAAAATGCCACAATGTTACAAAATAAATTACAGCACAATAATCACAATACTTTGATAATTCTTCATGTCTATAGACTATAATCATACCATCAAAATCCACTGTTGTATCCCTAGTTACTCGAAGTCTGAGAAGAGGAAAAAATTACATGAAAACAGAAAAACATTCTGTTTACTAGCACATACAGTGCAAATCTATTTGTCTCAGTCTGGAAGGGTCCTCTCAGTGACCTGAACCCACAGTCTATTTGCTGGCACGCGTACAACACTTGCTCTTATGCCTGACTGAGACACATTAGACTATGGAATTCAACATCAAGTGCCGGCCCATTAACCATTTGCCATTTCCTCAAATATTTTCCATCACGGCTCTTTTTCACTACAAGTAGAGCGTGCAGCCAAGCGGACATACTAGAATGGTTTACTTAAGGCCCTAAGATTTCCACTAGAATTCTTTTCATATATATTTATTTTCTACCCCCCTATTTACAGGCTTGTTGGTTTTGTTTTTCCTGGATTAAAAGTTAGAGTCAAGTTTAGAGTCAAAATTGCCTGTAATCATGCAATTGGCTATATCAATGTATGTTGACATATCTTATATGAATTGTTTTATCAAGTACACCATTCATTGATCATTGTGAGCACTGATCAATGAATCTTTTTTTTGTGGCTAATATTACTTAGAATAATATTTTGGAGAATATAGATTATGGTCTTCTATTTCTATGACATGACATTGGATTTCTCATAGCCTCATTTGAACTAATTTGTCAGATGAGAGTAAATGATAGAGACGAACCACAATGCTCTCGAAATGTGTGTTTAGTATTTAGAAGATCCAATTTTATCGAAGTCGATCTTAAACTAGTCCGTAACATTTCATACACCAGAAAGAGAAAAGGTTCCCCACTTACCTCCTCACAAAAACTGAATATTTGACTGTTTTCCTCACAAACCCTTCAAATCTGGTGTCATTTCATGTTTCTGTTTGAATTCGAATTTTATACTTGAAATCCATTCTTCCACAAGACATAGGGCTCTACTGACAGTGACCACCACAAATGGAAAAAGGGAATCTTCTGATATTTTGACAATTGAAGAAGATGAGTGGTACCTTATCACATCTGAAATGTTACTCAAACCATAACCAGCTCGAGTTATCTAGATGGAACTTCTCAGTACTTGTGTCCATGGCATTTGTTACTTACCTCTGTTTACATTGTTGTTTTAAAAAAAAAATACTTTTGAAATTGTTTTTAGGTAATTACTTGAAGCAATGGAAAAACATTGCAAGATAAATTCCCCAAATGGTGCCACACTTTAATGATTCCAAACGCTCCAGTTACAAGTGACATTGGTAAGTTTGTGGAATTGCTTTGGCAGGCGACCTACGGCCGCTCCTAGCCAGGGACGCTGGGACGTCTTGGGACGCTAGGAAGCTATTACTAGGAATCCTGTTGTCGCAGGACATGGAGCGGTGTGTCACGGTGCATTAACCTCTGTATCTGCTGTACTTTCCCTCTTTCTCTCTCTTCTTCTATGTTGCTCTTTCTCTCTGCATGTGTTTTTCTTGTTCCCTTGTCTTGGGTGCTTTATCTCTCTCTTTCTGTGTGTCTCCCTCTCTACATTGCTCCCCCGCTCTCTCTCTTTCTCTCCTTTGCTCTCTCCCTCCTTTGCTTGCCCTCTCTCTTTCTCCCCCCCTTTCCCTCCACTCTCCATTTCTCTCTCTCTCTCTCTCTCTCTCTCTCTCTCTCTCTCTCTCTCTCTCTCTCTCTCTCTCTCTCTCTCTCTCTCAGTTCATGTTGTCAGGCCGTCACAATTTAAAATAAGGTTTAAATTACAGGACTGGCTGTGGCTTTGCGTTGTTCCCTCAGAGTTTTTGCCAACTCGCAATTTGGCCTCTAATGGAACCCTGCCATGCTGCAGAACCTAAAGATTCTTTGCAGATGTCGACAGCCTCTGACTTGAATTGTTGGAAATTGTCACATGGACTGTGTGCTTTTAGTGAGTGCAACGCTCAGTTGAAAGTCAGGATTGTGCTGTTTGCCTTGTTTTGGGAAATTGTAACATGTTGCTGTGTTGATTGAGAGAAAAAGAGAGAGGGTGATAGAGCGAAAGAGAGAGAGAAGAAAAAAGAGAGAGAGAGTCTGTGACTGTGTGTGTGCATAGGTGGTGAGAGGAGGAGGGCACACCTGTTGATGTGCATTTGAAAATTTGTATGTGTGTGTGTGTGTGTGTGTGTGTGTGTGTGTGTGTGTGTGTGTGTGTGTGTGTGTGTGTGTGTGTGTGTGTGTGTGTGTGTGTGTTGTGCGTGTGTGCAGAGGTTTGTATGTGTGTGCATGTCCGCATCTATGTTGTCATTATCCACGTAGAGAGATGCTACTCAAGACGCACTACACTAGCAAGCGGACATGCTTAAAGGCAGAATCTACCCTAAAATAAAATTCAGATGTTATTTATATAATACTGTAGGCAGTTTTAATTTGTGAATATGAACAAATCTCCTTAAGCTGAACACCAGAAAGACTCTAGTGATGATGTCATCAGGAGACAAATCCTGGAGCTGCTCCATAGTAGACTGGAACTATACTGCTAGGACTCTATGACACCCATGGTGATTCTACTGGGTACATTTTCTGATTCAGAGATGTACCTCCTACATTTAAAGGGGAACTATCTTATAAATAGGGATGGGAATCGAGAACCGGAACCGGTTGGGAACCGGTTCCTAATTGTCCGATTCCTGGAATCGCATGCCTCCGTGACTATCGATTCCTCTTATCGATGCCATGTTTTTTCGACAGTTGTGCATTTTAAAACAATAACGTTAGCGCTACGCATGCAGCCATAGCAGACTATTTGATTCCTTGACTAGGAAAACCTAAATGAAAACGAATGCTTTCACTGTATAAATATTCTCCCATTTCATCCATTTTAGATGATCACAATAGACTGAGGCTGCAGCTAGTGGTTCTCGCGCACCTCAGGAAAATCCTTTCACGCTAGCACAGTGGGGTAAACTGACTCAGGAAAAGGTTAACGAGTGTCACCAAGCACTAAATTTGTAAGGGCTCGAAATTATGACCATTTTGCTGGGGGCTCAACAATAAATGACAATCAGAAATGTGAAGTTGCATGTTGTTATTCTAACCAGCTTAGTTCTGTTGCATTTCCAATTTATTTATTTAAACGATACATTTATCAGGAATCGATAAGGGAATCGATAAAGAATCGGATCGATAATCAGAATCTATAATGGAATCGTATCAATAAAATCGTATCAATTCCCATCCCTACTTATAAATGGCCTTTTCCAGTGTTTAGCATTATTTTCTAGCTATGTGGGCTTATATTAATAGGATCTATGTCTCTAATTCTCATTTTGGCGCATTCTTCCAATTCTCATCTCACAATATTGTCCCTCACTCAAGTGAGTCATCTGAAATTTAGCGTACCTTTGACGTCAAAAGTTTCTCATCTGCATAATAACGCTATGTTTTTATTCTATGTTTGTTGCTAGCTGCCAGCCACCGCAGGTGAACACACTCAAACATTATTTATTGCAGTACACAAGCAAATGCATGGAATTGAAGTTTAATAGTGAGTTAGCATTGGGTTAGCATTTAAAAACATTATGAGCAAAACGGGCAAGATACGTTGTGCTGTTCCTGACTGCCAAGCAGCGAATATGTCCTTGCATTCATTCCCTGATGATGTCGTGATCCGTCATCAATGGGCCAAGTTTGTGAGCTATGGCGATCGCGACTTGTGGAGACTATTAGAAGAGGACAAAACAATCACACTTATGGATGATAACGTGCGTTTTCACCAGACTACATTGAACTCAGCACTTCTGGTAAATCATAAAAATATTATAGTCAAACCGGCAGAGGATATCGTGCTCCACAAGCAATGGGCCAAGTTCGTTTTTGGATTTTTGCAAAGACAAAGGATAATGCTGCCGTGATTTCCTGGCTGTTGCTAAAGAAGGGAGCTAGCCTGTACCAAGTCTTCGGGAACGAAAGAAAGCATCGAATCAGTAAGTACATACAGTGCGTCGTAATTAGTTAATTAGCAGTAGGACCTCGTTCATTCATCCATTTGTGTATTACGGTACTCTTCCGTGTGTGTGCGTGCATTTCATATGGGAGTTGAAGCTGAGCCATTGGCCATTGATTCACTGTCGGTTATATTTATTATGGACAGAAGTTGTCAAATCATTACTCAGCAACTGTCAACTGTCTGCACATGTGTCAATAGTGTATTAACGTTACTATTACTGTAGCGTTTCTGTGTTTTCCTATGTCTTATACAGTAGGAAGGGGGAATAAGTGGGTGTTCCTATGACTTGTATTCAGCTTACAGCTTCGAAACTCCACTTCAGCCTTTTAAATATAATCAAAATATTCCAGCATTTCTGTCCGCTTTATCGTTGTATGACCTGATGCGTGTTCGCGCGAGGGGTTGGTAGTTGGTGACTGTCACTGAAAGCGATTTGCGAGTATGGGCAGAGCCAGGCCAAAACAGCTTGAAATCTTGAAGTGGAAAAATGCTGCTTTTGAGTACTCTTTTGAGAAATATAAAACAATGCATTTGTTTGAGAAAAACCTTACAGATGTGTTCCATAGACTCACAGTGTAAAATTGTCCAAATAGTGAAAGAAACAGTAAGATAGTTCCCCTTTAAATACAACTAAATGGGTTGTTTAGCTCCAACATAATTTCTACGAGCCCACAAAGTCGGCCACTATTTGATTGTCAATTGACAAACTCTAAAAAGTGCCACTTGATGACATCACAGATTTAAGTCTTGGTCTTAGGGAGACAGTTTTTAGTTTTTTTTTGTTTATAGATCAGGGTCCTGCATGGGTCTGATTTCCCCTCATCAGTATTTTCTACACACTGCATTTATCACTGAAATGTTAACGGACATCCTCTTGGCTAAATCATAAATAAGGACTGCACATGGCTATTTTGCCAATCATCATAATTGTTCAGATTTGTGTGTATTCCAACGTAGCCGACAAGTTAACACATCTCAAGTGAATATTTGTATTAGATTGCAAGGTAAAGTAATAAACCTACCATTGTGGCTCGTCATCTGAAACCTCTCCAGGAGCTCGTAGAGGGGGCAGGAGAAACATCACCACCAGCAGTCCAATAAACAGCTGTCTGCCTGCCGAACGTAAGCAAGCAAGGCTGCTCCACAGACACCTGTAGCTAAGCTACTACCCAGATAGCAAACTGACATAGAAACAACAGTTTAAATAGATTAAGGTTAAGTAGAACTACATTTCAGAAATCTACGTAGGTTTAATGTTGTTTCAAAATTGAAAATTTCAACCTCAACCAAAACGATGATTCTTATGTACTTTTAACATTGAATCAATGTCACTTTGCTATCTGGGTAGCTTGTCAATCATGAATCACAACAAGTTGTAGCTTGTCGGTTATCAAATAGTGTCTCTGCATAAACACTGACAGAAGCAGTGCAAGGACGAAGCACACACACAGACGGAGGGAGTGAGCAAGACAAGATACACTTGTGGATACACATACACATTATTATTACCTGCACCCAACCCGCACATGTTTTGTTTTGCCCTGCACCCACACCTGTATATATTATATATATTACTACACATATTTTATTTTCACCCACTAGCCCTATCAGTTTGGTGTCATTGGACAAAATAATAGAGATATAATAAATGTTTCTCCATTAGAGATGTAACAACATGCTTTTGTGTTAGAAATGTAGACAATCCCACTCGCCCAGACCGACTGTGGGGGGTAAGTGCGCAGCGACCAGGAAGGGGATTGGGAATTGGCATAACGACTAACATTGGGATGGGAGAAAAATCGGAGGAAAAAGGAGGGGAGAAAAGATAATTAAAAAAAAAAAAATTTAGACAATCAACACACTTTGCCTTGATTTCTAGCATGATACACATTTCAGATTTTAGTATTAGGGATATTGTACTCTGATACCGATACCCTATTTTAGCCTGCTATTGGACCGATACCAGTATCCCTAAAATGTTTATGTTTTCCTTTCTCAGTCCATGATATGGAATCTTGTATTCCTGTCTTCTTCTTCTTCTTCTTCTTCTTCTTCTTCTTCTTCTTCTTCTTCTTCTTCTTCTTCTTCTTCTTCTTCTTCTTCTTCTTCTTCTTCTTCTTCTTCTTCTTCTTCTTCTTCTTCTTCTTCTTCTTCTTCTTCTTCTTCTTCTTCTTCTTCTTCTTCTTCTTCTTCTTCTTCTTCTTCTTCTCCTCCTCCTTCTTCTTCTTCTTCTCCTCCTCCTTCTTCTTCTCCTCCTCCTCCTTTATTTGTCATGCACACATCATACAAGTATACTGGCAGTGACATGAGTCTCAGGAGCAAGATGGCAACTGAACATGGCCGTGCTTACTAAAACTGCCTTTCCATGCATGACAATATATATATTTTTTACAAAAACCCTTTACAGTGTGGGGCCAATGAGTGTACAGACTACCGGTACTGCTCTTCATCTTCTGTCAGGCCGTCCGTGTGACCGTGTCTATGACTGCTTGTAGTAATTGTTCCCTTTCTCATGTGATATTCAGATGATTCTTTTATGTGAAGGGAGTCTAAGAATTAGGTGAGACTGGAAGGCTTTTCTGGTCATAACCATACAAAATCTATGAAAACTGCTTTTGCTAAATTAATGAATCATGGTCACCAATTTCAGGCAAATCATCTTCGTTTAGCATACAATTGGGAAAATTAGATTTTTCTCTTTTATATACTTTTCTAATGTTTAAAAAAAAATGCTCTGTATTTAATACAATTTTGTCTGGTTATTGTTGTTACATAGGATGTGCTGTGTCCATATGTTCTTTTTTGTATCCTCAAACAAATGTATGAACATAAATGAAAAAAGAAAAAGAAGCAAGCATAGTTCTTCTCAGTCCAAACAACCACTTGAATATCAATACGTATCCCTTTAAGACTTAAATAATGATCCTTTTTAATAATGTCCAGTTTAAGTTAAATTATAATGAGTTGACTGGTGATCTCACAAAGTACAATATGCCATTTCTATTTAGCTGTTTCTTTTTCCATACAGCTCTTTCAGCTGAATTAGCTTTTAGTGGAATGTTATAGTTCCTTCTTTCTAGTGCAACAAATGTATCTATTGCACTAATAAAAGTGATTTATCTGTGAATGTGGTCCATTCAAGGGTCATATATTATGACCACCATGTGAGACTCAAAGAGAGACTTGTCAGCTTGACCCTTATGGCTTACTGGCAGACGAGGGGAGGAAGTGTCAAGGAAGAGGGACTGTCCAGGAATGTGCTTAGGAGGGAAGGGGTCTCAGCTAGCCCCTCTCTCTCTCTCTCTCTCTCTCTCTCTCTCTCTCTCTCTCTCTCTCTCTCTCTCTCTCTCTCTCTCTCTCTCTCTCTCTCTCTCTCTCTCTCTCTCTCTCTCTCTCTCTCTCTCTCTCTCTCTCTCTCTCTCTCTCTCTCTCTCTCTCTCTCTCTCTCTCTCTCTCTCTCTCCTTCTCTCCCTCCCTTGTAGGCAGAATCTGTATAATAATAATAATAATAACAATAATGATAATAATAATGATATATCATACATCTTAACACTTTAACTGAATAACGCTGAAACAAACAAAAATAGTTAATTGTTTTGGGATGTGTGTGAGATTATGAGCATAGTTAATCAGCTTTATTTAATCATTAATCAGCTTTATTTAATAATTAATCAGCTTTATTTAACAATGAATCAGCTTTATTTGTAGGTGTTCCTTCAACTTCACCTTTGGCCTCAATGGATCAATGACAAATAATTGGTCATGGTCATTCAGTACAACCCAGAGGACTGTTTCTGGAATTGCCAACTCTCCACATACATACACAAATGATTCAATAAACCAAGCTCACATAATGTTAAAATCTATATGTTAGGGGCGGTCAGGTGGCGTAACGGAGATTGCGTTCGTCACCAACCCCGGAGCGGCTGGATTCGCCTGTTCGAATCCAGCTCACAGCTCCGGGGTTGTCACCAGCTTGGCTGGCCGTTCACACTAATACAATTGGCAGTATTAGAGGGTGGGAGAAGCTGGCGGGGTGGGTCCGGGTCGTTGTAAACAGCGACTCCTACAGTTCGGTCGGGGCGCCTGCTAAGCGCGGATAGGATCTAAGTGGGATAGTGTGATCCTTCCACACGCTACGCCCTCTCAGTGAGAATCCGCGCTGCCAGGTGAAAAGAAGCGGTTGATTGGCTGGACGTGTGTCGGAGGAAGCACGTGGTAGCCTCCACTCTCCCAGACCGACTGTGGGGGGTAAGTGCGCAGCGACCAGGAAGGGGATTGGGAATTGGCATAACGACTAACATTGGGATGGGAGAAAATCGGAGGAAAAAGGAGGGGGAAAAAGATTAAAAAAAAAAAAAAAAATCTATATGTTAATTGTTGAAAGTATACCATTCCACAGACAGCTCATTCGGTTTGTTCGGAATGTTCGGAATCATTGACCCTAATCAATAGGTCAATAATCAGCTGAATAATCAGCGATGGTAGAATCCAGGATGCGTGCATAACGTGAGACCCTTACTCATGTGCCGTTGTTGTGACCCGGAAGCTGACATTCTAAAGTGGGAAGTTAAGAGTTAAGTTAATGGACTCAACAGTAAAAATTAAGAAAACCAAAGCACTGGAAATGCAAGTGTTTCATTTTGACTCTATAAGGAACAAGGATTTAGTTTCTTTAAAAGATAGGTTGTGTCAGAGTTGAAGAGTTATTGTTGACCTGGTTTGCCATGTTGTGTGTCTGTCCTGTGCGCCTGTAACTGTTCCGCAACAGTAAGTTACTTCCGGGGTAGGCCTGATTGGCCCCGACAGGCACGTGACGCGGCAAACTCAGGACGCGCAACGAGGCTGCTGAGAGCTGTCGCGCGGAAATAGGCTGTCTATTGCCATTCTCTAACACAAACTCTAACCTTAACCAGCTCCTTAACAGCGCCTAAACTTAACCGTTCTAACCTTAACCAACTCCGAAACAATGCCTAACCTTAACCTTAACCTTAACCATGCCTAACCTTAACCATAGAAAGAATATTGCCATTCTCTAAGACAAACTCTAACCTTAACCAGCTCCTTAACAGCGCCTAAACTTAACCGTTCTAACCTTAACCAACTCCGAAACAATGCCTAACCTTAACCTTAACCTTAACCATGCCTAACCTTAACCGGCGAAAGAATACATGTTAAAAAAAAAATCATGTTAAAAAAAAAAAATTGATGGGATTCGAACTCGTCAACAACGGACCGCAGGACCGCAGGACCGCTGCTCTGCCAGGTGAGCTGAAGCGCCGAATGAAAATCATGGCGGATTTGGGCGGTTACATAATTCCGCAAGCTCTGCCGCTCCGCTCCGCGGAGCGTGCCGCGCGGCAGAGAAAGTTGCGCGTCACGTGCCTGTCGGGGCCAATCAGGCCTACCCCGGAAGTAACTTACTGTTGCGGATAAGCTATAAGCGTCCTGTGCAACAGACACAAAGTCCCATGCCTGTCAGCCGCCATTAGGGGCAGAGTGAACGACTGAATGGGTGAATGAATGAATGAATGAATGAATGAATGAGCAAGCGAGTGAGTGAGTTAGTGACATTGCCAGTCATAGAGGTACTTTGCATTTGAAAAAAAGAAGAAGAATAATACCAGGAAAGGAGCTCATGAGACTATCATGTCAATATGAGTAAAGCAACACTGTTGCACCTCAGCACACGTTAAAGTGTCAGCAGAAAGGCTGACTGCTTTCTCTCTTCCTCTTGGAGGAGAGTTGGTTTTCTAAACTATGTTCAAGCACTTTCTCCTGGGAATTTTACTGGAACGTACAGTAACTTCCCTGCGGTGTGTTCGTTGCCCTTGGCTGCTCTAGGAACACATGTGTACAATTGGTCAAATGATTGATTGGTTGCAGTGACTTGTTCTCCGTCTTCTATAGAGAAAATCATTGTGTAAAAGGAAGGGCCCACGAGCCCTGGGTGGCAGGAGAGCCTATAGATAGAGAGACTGACGGGCAACAGAGAGATCACTGGTTCAGTCCCTGCCACAGACAGGATGCTGTATTTCAACTGTGAGCTAGCGAGTGGAGGGTGGCTAGTATCACATCTGTGGTGCTTACCATCTCTGCCGAAGTGACTTTGAGCAAGGCAGTGAAATCCCAAACTGCTCCAGGGGTGCTGCACTGAGGGCAATCCCCCCTCTGACCTTTGACCTCTCTGAAGAAATGTGTATCTGTGTAAGGGCCTATCAGGTAGATTTTCAACAGACGCATAAGCCAAGGATAAGGATGCACGGAGAAGCAAGAGCAGAGTGCAAATCATAAATACATCATTAGTGCGAATTTGCGCATCCAGTCTATTTACACCCACATTCTGCTTCTCGTTCTTTGGGAAATCAACCTGTGAGTGAATGTGTGTCTAGGAGGGTTATGTATAAAGACTTTACACTTCCATGTGTAAAGTAACAACAAGGTAATCTCCTAATCTCATTCTAAGATGTTTATGATTAGGGATGCCCCGATCGATCGGCCACCGATCGTTATCGGCCGATAATCAGTATAAATAAGCGATCGGTGATCTGTGATAATGCTTTATTTTCGCCGATCGTCAAAACCGATCGATGACACGGAAAACATGATCCAATTCTCTGCAGAGTTCTCACTCGCTCTTCTCTCCACAGTGCTGCTTGCATACGGCTCCTCCTTCTCCTCCAGCCCCTCCCGCACCCATTGTTTACATGGGTGCGGGAGGGGCTGGAGGAGAAGGAGGAGCCGTATGCAACAGTCTGCTCTAGTAGTGTATGCGACATGAGCTAACGTTGGCTATCTACCGAGCCGTTGGCTACCTAACGTTACTGTTTAAACTAAATGACCCAGTGACTACATGAGGCATTGTTAACGGTATCTAGCCGGCTAGCTACTGATAGCTCCTGATATCAACAAATGCTCCAGCAAGTCTAGTAGTGCATGATAGCTCACGCTAGCTCATTTATTTTCGGGGCTACATGTGAATGTGATCAATAGGTCCAGCTGCAGCTCCGGAGAATCCTGGCCGTAGCTGGAGGCTACTCGAGTACACACAGACAGTGGAGCTGTTTGCAGATAGCGAGCATTTTGACTTGTTGCGTGGTGGCGATGTCTTGCAGATAATACAACTACAAGTATGATTATATAATATATATATTTTATAAAAATAAAAAATAAATTATATACATTTTTTTATTATTTTTTTAAATCAAAAACGATCGATATTGGATCGGTATCGGCCTATATGGCTCAAGACGATCGGTGATCCGTATCGGTGGCAAAAAACGTGATCGGGGCATCCCTATTTAGGGCTGGGCGATATGACCAAAAACGTTATCGCGATAAAATTATAAAATTATTTTCATATAATTCGATATCGATAATTATCGTCGATATAATGTCTGTCAAGTTTAATTAACTTCTTATGCTGCTGCGAATGTCTCGAGTCGAGTTAATGTCGTCATCAGTCCGCGCACGTTAGCAGTTAGCCGACAAGCGGGGTATCTCATGACAATTTAATAAATATGACACTAAAATACTCTCTTCCGCCACAATATATTGAAACGACGTCCACTGTATACCCCACACTACTATAAACGTGGCCTCAGAATTCACGCCACACACATACTCGGCACGTAAATATATAAAACCGCGCCATGCAAGCTAGTTATCCTAGCCAGCCTGTTGTTTCTAAGCGAATGTCTCGAGTCGAGTTGATGTCGTCATCAGTCCGCGCACGTTAGCAGTTAGCCGACAAGCGGAGTATCTCATGACAATTTAATAAATATTACCCTAAAATACTCTCTTCCGCCCCAATATATTGAAACGACGTCCACTGTATACCCCACACTACTATAAACGTGGCCTCAGAATTCACTCCACACACATACTCGGCACGTAAATATATAAAATAGTGCCGTGCAAGCTAGTTATCCTAGCCAGCCTCTTGTTTCTAAGCGGTGTATTCCATGACAATGTACTAAATATTACCCTAAAATACTCTCTTCCGCCCCAATATATTGAAACGACGTCCACTGTATACCCCACACTACTATAAACGTGGCCTCAGAATTCACTCCACACACATACTCGGCACGTAAATATATAAAATAGTGCCGTGCAAGCTAGTTATCCTAGCCAGCCTTGTTTACTACTAGAGTCCTACCTCTCTACCCAGAGGTGCACCGCGGGTCTCCTTCACTGTCGGCCATCTCCTTCACCGATTGGTTGTTAGTGCGTGTGTTCATATCCAAGCTTGGAAAATCGATATATCGAAACTTTGCGACCACGTTTCATGTTTATTTCGAGGAAATAATT